>NC_053498.1:46593619-46746119 GCF_905171775.1 Rana temporaria
TTACCCTCTGAGCTGGGGGATCCCTTCTTGGCCCCGCCAGTACCCATTTTGGCCATTCCTGTTTCCTCCGGTCCCGAATTGCTGGATGCACGGCCTCAATGACCTCCTGACTGGTTTCAGTTGCAAGAGCGGTTACGAGACATTCGACGGGGCCGACGGAAGTGATCCGGTGACATATTAACCCCGCAACTGTCCCTGGAAGCTTGGTCTCCCATCTGGATGTGGGAGAAGTCCTGTAATTCTCCCGTGTTTGGAGGACTGTTATTGGACAGTTTTCAGTTAATGTTTTGTGCCTGTTATTGTTTTGTTGTGTTTTTTTTTAGGGATGGATGGAAGGTGTTATACCTGAAGGGTTCCACATGTGCTGGCTCCACCCAGCAGTGATGACAAGGGTCAAGGGGCATAGTAGCCATCTTAGAGAGCACATGTAGGAAGCAGATAAGATGTACTGTCCTGAGATGCATGTTGCAGTGTACAGATGACCTGAAATAAACATCCATTGTGCTTTCTGTTTGAAGTGCGTTCTGACCAGCCGACCAGTTTGAAGCCATGATGGAGCAGCGTGATTTTGCTAGAGTTCGTGCTGCGTATGGGCTGTCTTCTGTAGTTCATATTAACTCAAGGACTTTGGCCAGGAACAGGGGGAGGAGGAGTTCCTGGGCCAAGAATTGGTTGCACCAGCTTGACCAATTCTCTCATATGCCTCTGCTTAGGGAAATCCAGGAGAATAATCCTGATGACTTCAGGAACTTTCTCCGTATGACGGACCCCGTTTTCCACCGTCTATTGGATCTTCTGTCCCCCAATATCACGAGGCAGGACAATGTGATGCGCTTAGCCATCATGGCCGAGCAGAGGCTTATTGCCACGTTGCGGTACCTGGCAACTGGGAGTAGCCTGCAGGACCTCAAGTTCTCGACAGGCATCTCTCCCCAGGCGCTTGGGATCATCATACCGGAGACGTGTTCTGCCATCATTCAAGTCATGCAGGAGGAGTATATTAAGGTAAGTTTCCTCCTTTAAACATCACAATCTATGTCTTTTTAATGTATGCTAATGTCTTGTATTTTTTGCATATTTCCCTAATGACCATGATTGTAATATGCTGTGTGAATGTTCCCTTTTGCATGTTGTAAGCTTTCCATGCTCTTTTTTTGGCCTACATGCATCTTTCTCTTCACTAACATGTCCAGCATGCTATCCTAGGGCCAAACACACCTAGCCTAGTCTTTGTACAACCTGATTTTTGTCTGCTCCATTGTAGTTCTGCCCCCCCCTTAAAATGTGTCCCAATGTTTTTTTTCTCCTTCATTTTAGGCAGAGTGCTACCTGTTTCAAATTTTTTGGACTAAACTCAGCTAGAACCCCCCTAAAAATGTTTAATGGCCCATCAGAGGGACGAGGAGTCAGATAAGTGGGCCTCTATGTTTGGCCATGAAATACTCACTCCAATAATAAATGTTATACTGATGTTGCACAAGGATGTTTTTTGAATTGTGATTGCAATGTTTATGTGCCAAAGTACTAATTTTTTGTTTTGTTTGTCCCCACAGTTTCCCTCCACGCCACAGGAATGGCAGACTGTGGCTTCCCAATTTGCCCAGTGGTGTGATTTTCCGAACTGCAGAGGGGCAAAAGATGGGAAACACGTCCGCATAGTGCCGCCACCCCGTTCGGGGTCATACTATTTCAACTACAAAGGTTTTCATAGTATCATGTTAATGGTGGTGGTGTTGGCACAGTACGAATTTTTGTATGTGGACGTGGGGAAGAACGGCCGGCTGTCTGATGGGGGAGTGTTCGTGCGGACGGAGGAGTTTGCCAAGCGTCTACAATCTGGTGGTCTGGAACTGCCACAGGATGAAGACAATTTGGAGGAACTTCCATTTGTTTTTCTCGCAGGGGAAGCTTTCGGGCTTGGACCTCACCTCATGCTGCCTTTTCCCCAGAGGACCCTCACCCCGGAGAGGAGGGTTTTAAATTTTCGGCTGGCCGGAGCCTGGAGGGTAGTCGAGAATGCCTTTGGGATACTCGCCAGCCGTTTCCGCCTGTTCCAGACAGCGATACATCTGGCGGAAAATAAATTGAATACCGTTGTTTTTGCCTGTTGCATTTTGCAATTTTTTTTACGCAGGCACTCCCAGTCGTACCTATCCAACATTGGTGCTGAGGCAGGACTACCCTCAGATACCTTTCCTGGCCTGGACACTGGTCGCGCTGGCTTGGCCACCCAATCTGCTCGTGAGGCACGCAACAAATATGTTGAGTACTTCATGGGTCGGGGGGCCATTGCTATACCAGAACATATTTCTTTCTAATTCGGCCCCCAAAAGAAAGAAATATGAATTAATAAATAATTTGACCATTGGAATTTATACAGTTGTTTGTCATTCTTGCTTTGGTTTCCTTTTATCTGTCTCCCTGGTTCTCCAACTAGTGCACTTCTAGTGCCAAATTTAGTTCTCTGTTTTAGTAAATAACCACAATTGCACAGTAGTCACTCATCTACATACTGGTATTGAGCATAGAAAGAAGAAGCCACTCCATTTTTGGTTTGGAGGGGTTTTTATTCTGTGCTCAACTTGTGAGTTTTTGAATTTTTCAGGTAAAAAAATACATTTTTATTTTTTTAAGATGCACAACTTTTTTTTTTGGTAATTAAAAAAAAAAATTGTTTTATGTTGTACAAATACCATGCGTTTTTACAATATAAAAAATATCTCCAAACAATGGAACTTACAAAGTTCAACCTTATTAGAAACACATGTGATGGGGTGATGTCACCCCGGAACAAGCCAAAATTTGAAGATGCACACATTTTGAGTGGCCAAATGGGGATTTCTATCCTGATACCATGCCAAATGTCAACATGTGCTATCTGCCATCATGGGTGATCAATGGATGTGTTTTGAGGGTGCAAACCCTTCCTCTCACCTACTTGAGTAGCGAGGAAGGGGTTGCACCCACAAAGCACAGACAATCGATATCCTGTGATGGCAGATAGCACATGTTGACACACTGTGTGCGTCTTCAAATTTTGGCGTGTGGATTATCCAATACAAATTGTTGTGCAAAGCATAACATCGAAACTGGTTTGGGGGGGGGTTTATCTACTATACGGCCCATCATGTCAAGGATGTTCCTAAAATTTTGCTCAATGACATTCATCCCATTCCTCATAATGTCCATTTCAGTGTTGCATTCCATAATTTGTTGGATGAAGATTTGGGCACTAGCACTGGAGAAAGGTGTCCTAGCAGATGATGTGATACCACCATGTTCATCCCCTAAAATAAAACAAAAGGGTTATTTAGAAATGTGCAGGCCTACCTACATCTCTTTTTCTCTGTGAAGCTGGGGTGACACTGACCTGTTGTGCTGATAATCTCCATCTCCCCATCTTCAACACCTCCTTCTTCCACCTCTATTTCTTCCACCTCTCCTTCTTCCACCTCTCCTTCTTCCACCTCTCCTTCTTCCACAACTCCTTCTTCCACCTCTCTTTCTTCCACCTCTCTTTCTTCCACCTCTCTTTCTTCCACATCCTCCTCCTCCACATGCTGAGGTTGGTGGGGTTTTTTGGGTCTGGGCCTCCTTGCCTCCTCCGAATGGTGTTCTTTTCTTTCCCCTAATAACATGAAACAAAAGGTAAATTCAGCACACAGATATTGGAGGGCAGAAATAAAAAACATTGCTTAGAAGTGGGGTTCAATTGTCTGTTTGGTATCAATCCTAAAAACATCACCTTTGTCTTTCTGACTTCTCTCAAGCTGGAAAACTGCCGCTTTTTGGCAAAGTGACACACATGGATGCACCCCAAAAACAACATTTGTGGGAGACCCTATTAAAAATGTTAGTTATGGGGGACACACAGGTGCTCTTGATTCCAGATGTGAAAACAGCTGCTTATTATCACTGTGTGAATGAATCCGGTTTGCATTTCACATTCTAGTAAGGTTGAACAAACACATCATCTTGTCAACAATGTTTATAAACGTTTATTTACGCCAAATAGGCATGTCCAGGTGTGCCTTTCCTGGAACACCGGAAAACATCGGATTTGTGAGGAACGATGTTTATTACGAATGGGAAAATACTACACTTTGCCAAATTCTACAAATAAATTTGCCATGTTCAAAAGTACAACCAGGCCAAATAAGCACATGGAGAAAAACATGTCCACAAATTATAAACACAATTGCAAAAAGCACATAAAAATTACCTACTTTTCTCAATAATTCTCTTGATCCTCCTATACTGCTCTGGCTCACGCAATTTCAAGTCCGACCACCTTTTTCTGAGCTGCTCCTTGGACCTCCTGACCCCAAATATGTCATAAAGTCTCCTCGCCACTTTGTCCATTATTTTGGCCTTCCTCCGATTAGGGGTGTTGTATGGGCCATGATCTCCATCATAATCTTTCCTCCGCAGTATGTCCACCATCTCCACCATCTCTTCTAGTGACATATTTGTCGCTTTGTAGCGCCTGGGCCTTGATCGTGACGTTCTCACCTCTGGCCTTTCCTCGTCGGGACAGGGTAAACCACGCTCCTGTGACACCGCCATATTCTCGTTTCACAACGATTAGGGGCGTGGAAAAGACAAAAGGGTCCGTCATTGGCAGGCGAAGAGGGCAGCGTTTCACGCATGCGCAGGGTATATAAGGAGAACAACGTGATTACGTTTGTTACACGGAGTCTGCTCGAGTGGAAGTGAGGAACGGCAGAAATGAAGGTAAATCTGACAATGGGCCCAGCAGAGGCCTAGAGACTTGAGTTATGGGATGGGGGGTTTATATGTTGATTGCACCCTTGCACAATTATTTATCTTGGGGGGCCCCCCATGCAATTTGGCTCTCCATCTGCTCGGAGACATCTCCAAAATATATATGTGAAACTGCAAAAACTCTTTATTTAAATTGTGTATCAGATCAGGCAACGATTGTGATTGTTGGACAGAGGTAATTAGGCAGTGTATCATCTCATCAATGCTGAGGGGCATGATATCTACACATGAATGATGCCTTGATGAATGCTCTCATTACTTTTGCTTGTTTTTATGCCACTTATTTAGTGAAATGTAAACACAGGGTCTGCAGGTAAAATCCTCCTTTTAAAAAACAATGGGGCAGAGCTGGGCACCATTTTAGCAGCAGGAGACATTGTGTTTGAAGCTCAAAAGATTGTGCGCATATTCTGACAATGTAAAAGCTGAGCCTAGTGTTTTTCTGCTTTTTTTTTATTCTAGAATTCAATTTAAACAATGGACCAGCTAAATATTGCTGATAATCTCATGCGCTTCATAGAGAAGTATAGGGAACACCCCTGCCTTTGGGATTCCAGGAACCCAGGCTACCACAAAGCCAATTTAAGAACGGCAACACAGGAGAAGTTTGCAAAATACATGCAGACTTGGATTCCGGAGTGCACAGCCACCATGATTAAGGATAAAATTAACAACCTCAGGGGCACATACAGGAAGACCCTTCCGCAAAATGAAGAAATCACAGAGGTCAGGAGCAGCAGCAAGTGATGTAAAGGATCCCAAGCTGTGGTACTACAAGCACCTCAGCTTTTTGGAGGATCAAATGGTGGTCCGGGATTCACTTTCCAGTCTTCCTTCCACCCTTCCTTCCATGCTTCCTTCCAGCAGAACTTCCACGGTTCCCCCCACCCCTTCAGAGTGTGACGAGGACCTGGCTGACATAGAGGTGGCAGATCTGCCGATCTTCAGTGAGGTATAGTAGTTTACAACATATTTCTGGGCTGCACATTATTGTTGGTTTATTGAGATGAATTTGTAACCAAAAAGGAAAGCTTGGAAACACAACCAAAAGTCGTGGACAGAAAGAATTGTGTCAGGGATGCCAACTGCAGGGGTCAGAATGAGAGTCTGTTCAATAAAAAAAAAAGAAAACAGTCAAGAGCATGAAAATGTGTGTGTCCCTTTTTTCTACACAGGAAGAGACCAGCCAGGAGGCAGCAGCTCCCGAAAGTGTCAGCCAGGAGGCTGGGCCGAGTGGAGTTCAGCAGGTGCCCAGGCTCAGCATCATATCACAGGTGCCTCCCCTCCAGATGCGCCGACCAACCCAAAAGAGGCGCTGGAGGCAGCTGGAGGAGGAGAGCCTGATGGTGATCAGGGAGGCATCCCAGATCATGAGGGCCCCCCTGAACCCAACAGAGAGCTACAGCTCATTCCTCTTCAACGAGCTGCAAGATTTGGGGGAGGAACAAAGGGGCCTGGCCAAAGACATGATTAATAAGGTCATTTGGTGGGCGAGAAGGGACCTGCTGACAAGGGACACTGATTTGAGTGACCCGGCCCGGCCTACTTCTCATCTTCCTCCTGCTGCCACATCATCACCACCTGCAAGGGGCCGTGGAAGTTCCGCTGCAAGGCAGACTGGAAGGAAGGCTGTAAGGAAGACCAGAAAGTGATTCCCTGGCTTCCAGCTGATTTGGCCACAAACTGAGGTTGTTGTAGTACCACAGCTTGGGGTCATGTATATCATCTGCTGCTGTTTCTGATTTCTGTGATTTGGGGAGCACATTGTGACTCCTGAGGTTGTTGATTTTGTTCTTCATGGTGGACTGTGCCTTTGGTGTCCGAAAAGTCTGCATGTATTTTGTTGCCGTTCTTTTTCAAAAAAAATTTGGCCAGAATAAATGGTAATTTAATTTCAGTTCAAACCTTGTCTATTGTGTTTTTCTGGTGAATAGCCATCAAACATTTCCAAAATACAATGGGGCTGATTTACTATTCTCAATGCGCTGCGCTGGTTCATGGCTTAATTATTGCACCAGGTGAAGCCTTAATTAGGGGCATGAACCAGCGTAGCAGCCGGCGCATTGCAAGTAATATGTAAAGCCGCCGCCAAACTCCCTATAGAAGTCTATGGGAGAAATCAAAAGTATTCATTTTAAAGGCCAATATGCAAGTTTTGTCCTAAAAAGTGTTTGGGGACCTGGGTCCTGTCCCAGGGGACATGTATCAATGCAAAAAAACGTTTTAAAAACGGCCGTTTTTTCGGGAGCAGTGAATTCTATAATGCTTAAAGTGAAACAATAAAAGTGAAATATTCCTTTAAATTTCGTACCTAGGGGGGGTGTAAAGTCCGCATGTGAAATAGCGCATTTTTCCCCACACTTAGAACTGTCCCTGCACAAAATGACATTCTGAAGGAAAAAAAGACATTTAAAATTCACTCGTGGCAAAAATGAATTGTCGGCTCCCGGCAATTCTGACAGGATTCATTCATAATAATAAAAAAAAATGCGTGGGGGTTCCCCCAAATTCAATTACCAGGCCCTTCAGGTCTGGAATGGATATTAAGGGGAACCCCACCGTAAAAAAAAATGACGTGGGGGGTCCCCCCAAGTATTCATACCAGGCCCTTCAGGTCTGGTATGGATTTTAAGGGGAACTCCACCCCAAATTTAAAAAATGGCGTGGAGTCCCCCTAAAAATCCACACCAGACCCTTATCCGAGCACGTTCACCTGGCCGGCCGCAGAAAAGAGGGGGGGACAGAGTGCGGCCCCCTCTCCTGAACCGTACCAGGCCACATGCCCTCAACATGGGGCCTCATTCCCACAACCCTTGCCCGGTGGTTGTGGGGGTCTGCAGGCAGGGGGCTTATCAGAATCTGGAAGACCCCTTTAACAAAGGGGACCCCCAGATCCCGGCCCCCCCTATGTGAAATGGTAATGGGGTACATTGTACCTCTACCATTTCACCAAAAGAAAAGTATCAAAAGTGTTAAAAATGACAGTAGCCCGTTTTTGACAATTCTTTTATTAATATCTTCTTTCCGCGGTTCTTCTTCTTCTTTCATTCGGGTTTCTTCCTCCATCTTCCTCTGCTTCTTTCTTGGGTCTTCTCGTCCACATCTTGCCCGACGTCTTCTTCCATCTTCTTCTCCTTCCGTCGGCCTTCTCGTCCACATCTTGCCCAGCGTCTTCTCCCATCTTCTTCTCAGTCCAGGTAGGAAGGCTGCCGCTCCAGGTGAGCACACTAGAACAATCAATGTCCACTCAGAAACCAATGGGTGCCGGCAATGCACGGGATATGCAAAAGAAGAAAGATATGGACAGCCGCACTCCAATTTCTTAAAAAGACGTGCCCTTTATTGGGTAAAGGAAAAATGCACTACAGGTATCAGCACACAGTGGGAAAAACATCTGAAGCGTTTCGCATTGGATATCAATGCTTAGTCATAGCTCTGACTAAGCATTGATATCCAATGCGAAACGCGTCAGATGTTTTTCCCACTGTGTGCTGATACCTGTAGTGCATTTTTCCTTTACCCAATAAAGGGCATGTCTTTTTAAGAAATTGGAGTGCGGCTGTCCATATCTTTCTTCTTTTGCATATTCTTCTCAGTCCGTCGACCTTCTCGTCCACATCTTCTTTTTATTCCTCGGACGCAGCGCTTGAAATTGAATTTGCCGCCGTGTGCCGCTCCTGGGACCCCGCCCCCTCTGACGCCACAAGTAAACTCGTTAGAAAGTCATGTGCGTCAGAGGGGGGCGGAGTCACAGAGTGTCACACGGCGGGGGAATTCAATTTCAATCGCGCTGTCCAGAGAAGAAGAAGCCGCGCAAGATGCGGACGAGCTTCCAATTGAAGTTCCCGCCGCGTGACGCTCATGTAAACCCGGCCCCCTCTGACACACATATACCACACGCGGACTTTTATATGAGTTTAGCTGTGGCGCCAGAGGGGGGCGGGGTCACAGGAGCGGCACACGGCGGGGATTTTAATTTCAAGCGCAGCGTCCAGAAGAACAAGAAGATGTGGATGAGAAGGCCGACGGAAGGAGAAGAAGATGGAAGAAGACGCCGGTCAAGATGTGGACGAGAAGTCCTAAGAAAGAAGCAGAGGAAGATGGAGGAAGAAACCCAAATGAAAGAAGAAAATAAGAAAAGAAGAAGAAGAACCGCGGAAAGAAGATATTAATAAAAGAATTGTCAAAAACCGGCTACTGTCATTTTTAATACTTTTTTTGGTGAAATGGTAGAGGTACAATGTACCCATTACCATTTCACACAGGGGGGCCGGGATCTGGGGGTCCCCTTTGTTAAAGGGGTCTTCCAGATTTTGATAAGCCCCCCGCCCGCAGACCCCCACAACCACCGGGCAAGGGTTGTGGAGATGAGGCCCTTGTCCCCATCAACATGGGGACATCCTCCCCATGTTGAGGGCATGTGGCCTAGTATGGTTCAGGAGAGGGGGGGGCGCACTCTGTCCCCCCTCTTTTCTGCAGCCGGCCAGGTTAACGTGCTCGGATAAGGGTCTGGTGTGGATTTTTGGGGGGACTCCACGCCATTTTTTTGGGTAAATTTGGGGTGGAGTTCCCCTTAAAATCCATACCGGACCTGAAGGGCCTGGTATGGATATTTGGGGGGACCCCCACGTAATTGTTTGGGGGTTTTTGGACGGCAGGGTTCCCCTTAATATCCATACCAGACCTGAAGGGCCTGGTAATTGAATTTGGGGGGACCCCCACATTTTTTGTTTTTTTTTAGTTTTAATGAGCAATGACTGTATCCTTTTTTTAGCCATGAGTACTTTTAAATTACTTTTTTTTTCACTTCAGAAATTACATCTTGTACAGGAACAGTTCTAAGCACGGGAAACATGCGCTTCACAGGCATGTTATACCCCCCCCCCCTGTATGAACATGCGCTTCACAGGCATGTTATACCCCCCCTGTATGAAGTTTAAAGGAATATTTCACTTTTATTGTTTCACTTTAACCACTTTCATACCGCGCCTATTCTGGCACTTGTTCCTGGGAAATTACTCAGGACCCCCAAACATTATATATATATTTTTTAGCAGTCACCCTAGGGAATAAAGTGGCGGTCATTTTTTATTTTATTCCCAACGGTATTTGCGCAATAATTTTTCTAACGCCTTTTTTTTTGGCCCAAAAAAAAAACGGTTTCATGAATTAAAAAATAACAAAGCAGTAAAGTTAGCCCAATTTTTAGGGATAATGTGAAAGATGATGTTACACCAAGTAAATAGATACCTAACTTGTCACGCTTTAATATTGCACACACTCATGGAATGGCGCCAAACTTCGGGACTTGATTTTTTTTACAGGTTACCAGTTCAGAGTTACAGAGGAGGTCTAGAATTAATTATCTCGCTCTAACGCACGCGACAATACCTCACATGTGTGGTTTGAATGGTGTTTACATATGTGGGCGGGACTTACATGCGTGTTCGCTTCTGAGTGCGAGCTACTAGGGACAGGGGCGTTTAAATTTTTTTTTTTTTGCCTAATATTTATCTTTTTGCACTTTTTTGTCCCTTTTTTTTATTTTGGATCACTTTTATTCCTATTACAAGGAATGTAAACATCCCTTGTAATAGGACTAGTGTGTGACAGGTCCTCTTTATGGAGAGAGGCTGGGTCAATAAGGCTGGAAAGCATGAGATCGGAAAAAAAAACACTGATCTCATCCTTTCAGCTGCGATCATGTTCGTTCAGCACAGTGGTGTATGGGATAGTACTTTCACCTAGCAGAAAAAAGGGTCGCTGGTTCGAATCCCGCCCGTGACACCATCTGCCTGGAGTTAGCATGTTCTCCCTGTGCCTGCGTGGGTTTCCTCCCACAATATAAAAACATGCTGTAAATTGGATCCTGTCTAAATAAGCCCTAATATGCAGTAGTATATTTAGGTTTTGTGCTGCCCTAGGCCTGACTAAACTTCTGCACCTTCTAATAGAAAAATGACCCACCCCTTCCTGTGAAGGCCACACCCTGTTTTTTTAGGACACACCCATAATTTTTCAGGGGGGGACACACACTAGTTCTGGGGGGGAGAGGGGCACTGGATTCCCTTAATTTGCATAGTTTTTCTTTCACTTCCTGTTTGGCTATGGGGCAGGAAGTGAAGGCAAATCTCCCCAATTGGACAGGGATGGTACAAAATAAACTGACAGGGGCTATAACCCTCCCTCCAAAATGAAAGAAAAAAAGTGTTGATTATAGTTCTACTTTAAGCACACATTTCTGATAATTTTATTGAGAGGACTAAGAAAATATAACCATGCCAATAGACCAGGATACAGCGTTGCTAATATGTATGAATGTGTGTGTTAGGGCCCCCCACAAACACCACCCAATGTTAAATAAAAAATTATTAATTTGCAAATAAGTATCATCTGCTCGTTTTTTGGGGATGTCTGCACCCCTGATAGGGTGAAGATACCTCACAAATGTTGTCCCTTTCTAATTCAAATTCATTCACTTCCTGTCACATAGCCAAACAGTAGGGATGAGCTTCGCGTTCGATACGAACGTATGTTCGACTCGAACATCGGTCGTTCGATCGTTCGTCGAAACTCGAACAAAACGGGTAGTTCGCGCCAAATTCGAGTGACGCAAAACGTCCCATAATTCACTGCGGTGTTGAGCGCTGATGATTGGCCAAGCATGCTGTATGTCCCGCATGCTTGGCCAATCACAGCGCGCAAAAAACAAAGAGCCATAATTGGCCAAAGCCAGGGAGGCTTTGGCCAATTATGGCTCAGGGGGATTAGTACACGCCCCACACTATAAAAGGCAGCCTGCACGGCGGCCTCGTGTAGTGTGTTCCTGGTTTTGTTAGAGAAGTCAGTCAGACAGTTAGAGAGATAGAGACACAGTGGGGTAGATTCAGGAACAATTTCCGCCGGTGTAGACTGAGATGCGCGGCGTAAATGCCAATTTGCGCCGGCGTATCTCCGCGCCGTATTCAGCAAACAATATTACGCCGTAACGTAGATTTTTTTTTTTCGTTTGGACCTTTCCACGCCTGTGCGGCGTGGGCGCCCATTTACGCTGGTCTGAACTAGCGCGGCCCTGGTTTTTCTATTTTAAATATGCAAATGAGGGAGTTGGTCCGATTCAGCAAATTACGAATTGCCGGCGCAGGCTACTCCCGGTGCGTGTAACTCTGGTTTGCAGCGGAAAGTTACCCTTTATAAAGCAGGGGTAACTTTACACCACACTTGCACAGGTCAGCTGGAGAGCAGCTAAAGCAGCAGCGTTACAGACGACCTGAGCAACAACACTTGCTGGACAACACATAGAGGCGGTCCCCATGTTGGGAGAGGCCCTCAATAATTACAGTCCTCTCCTCTGGGCTGAAATTGGTCATCCGCCCACCTGAGGATTCCTCATCAGCCATAACTGCCCCACCACAATGCAAACGACCTAGCTTAGAAAAAAAAAAGCTTCAGTACATTTGCACCTGCAGGGCGGAAGTCTGGGCTGATTCATGGACTGGGCTTTGGTAGTGGGTCGGCGTAGCTCAGGGATCACGCCGGGGCGCAGTTCTGAGCATGTGCAGATTGGGGCATTTACCCCTGGATGTCACTGAGCATGTGCGGTCTAAGATGCGCCCCGCCGTGACCCCTGCGCCACGCTCCCCGCTTCATTAGCATAGGGAGCCACCCATTTTATTCTACCCCGCCTTACGCCGCGCTACGCCGCCTTACGCTGTGTAAAATCCGCCACGCCGGGGCAAGAGACAGGAAAAAAGTTTCCTGAATCACTAGCATGCCTCTCTGCGCTGCTCCGGCGCAGTGTAAAAAAGATGCACTGCGCCGGACCAAAGATCCGCTGATGTTCCTGAATCTGGCCCACTGTCTTTTCTAATAGATAGATAGATAGATAGATAGATAGATAGATAGATAGATCAGGAAGGCTAGTCAGTATAGTTAAATCTACAGTTTGTAGAGAATATATTCACATCCCTAGGAGTTGTCAATATATTTATAAACTGTATAGCTCAGCTAGATCTGCTATTAGTATCTGTCGGGCAGGAGATTGTTCTTCATGCAGCGCTCTAACGTGTTGTATTGTCTGCATTAGGGATTAGCTTAAACATAGTACTCCGTGTTATTCAACGTGTGCTAGTTAATTGCACATACACGCATTACCTGTTACTGCATGTGTGGAATTTATTTGCACAGAAACGCAGTCGCTGTTAATGCAAGTGGGCTATTGCATTGCACAGAAATGCAGTCGCTCTTACTGCGTGTGTGCTGTTTGCTAACACCTGAACGCAGTCGGTGTGACTGCGACTATTTTGTTATATAGCACCTGAACGCAGTCGCTCTTACTGCGTGTGAGCAGTTTACTAACACCTGAACACAGTCGGTGTGACAGCGACTATTTTGTTACATAGCACCTGAACGCAGTCGCTCTTACTGCGTGTGTACAGTTTACTAACACCTGAACGCAGTTGGTGTGACTGCATCTGTTTTGTTACATAGCACCTGAACGCAGTCGCTCTTACTACGTGTGCAGTTTACTAACACCTGAACGCAGTCGGTGCGACTGCGACTATTTTGTTACATAGCACCTGAACGCAGTCGCTCTTACTGCTTGTGTGCAGTTTACTAACACCTGAACGCAGTCGCTCTTACTGCGTGTGTGCAGTTTACTAACACCTGAACGCAGTCGGTGTGACAGCGTCTGTTTTGTTACATAGCACCTGAACGCAGTCGCTCTTACTGCGTGTGTGCAGTTTACTAACATCTGAACGCAGTCGGTGTGACTGCGACTATTTTGTTACATAGCACCAGAACGCAGTCGCTCTTACTGCGTGTGTGCAGTTTACTAACACCTGAACGCAGTTGGTGTGACTGCGTCTGTTTTGTTACATAGCACCTGAACACAGTCGCTCTTACTGCGTGTGTGCAGTTTACTAACACCTGAACGCAGTCGGTGTGACTGCGACTCTTTTGTTATATAGCACCTGAACGCAGTCGCTCTTACTGCGTGTGTGCAGTTTACTAACACCTGAACGCAGTCGGTGTGACTGCTACTATTTTGTTACATAGCACCTGAACGCAGTCGCTCTTACTGCGTGTGTACAGTTTACTAACACCTGAACGCAGTTGGTGTGACTGCATCTGTTTTGTTACATAGCACCTGAACGCAGTCGCTCTTACTACGTGTGTGCAGTTTACTAACACCTGAACGCAGTCGGTGCGACTGCGACTATTTTGTTACATAGCACCTGAACGCAGTCGCTCTTACTGCGTGTGTGCAGTTTACTGACACCTGAACGCAGACGGTGTGACTGCGACTATTTTGTTACATAGCACCTGAACGCAGTTGGTGTTACTGCGTGTGTGCAGTTTACTAACCCCTGAACGCAGTCGGTGTGACTGCGACTATTTTGTTACATAGCACCTGAATGCAGTCGCTCTTACTGCTTGTGTGCAGTTTACTAACACCTGAACGCAGTCGCTCTTACTGCATGTGTGCAGTTTACTAACACCTGAACGCAGTTGTGTGACTGCGTCTGTTTTGTTACATAGCACCTGAACGCAGTCGCTCTTACTGCGTGTGTGCAGTTTACTAACACCTGAACGCAGTCGGTGTGACTGCGACTATTTTGTTACATACAGACAAATCTTTCACCGCTCCAGGTGAGCCTCACTTATCATCAAGGGCTGTTGAACCACCAGGGTGCTGGCGATGCTGATTGTAGCAAATAGACGAAAAAAACTCTGGACTGCCGCACTCCAAAATGACTAAAACAAATTAGGTCTTTATTTTCAAATGCACATGCATTCACCGCAAGCAAAAAGGTACAGTATAGGCCGACGCGTTTCACGCTGTACTTCAGCGCTTAGTCATGGCTTAAGCCATGACTAAGCCATGACTAAGCGCTGAAGTACAGCGTGAAACGCGTCGGCCTATACTGTACCTTTTTGCTTGCGGTGAATGCATGTGCATTTGAAAATAAAGACCTAATTTGTTTTAGTCATTTTGGAGTGCGGCAGTCCAGAGTTTTTTTCGTCTATTTGCTATTTTGTTACATAGCACCTGAACGCAGTCGCTCTTACTGCGTGTGTGCAGTTTACTAACACCTGAATGCAGTTGGTGTGACTGCGTCTGTTTTGTTACATAGCACCTGAATGCAGTCGCTCTTACTGCTTGTGTGCAGTTTACTAACACCTGAACGTAGTTGGTGTGACTGCGTCTGTTTTGTTACATAGCACCTGAACGCAGTCGCTCTTACTGCTTGTGTGCAGTTTTTTGATGCAATACTTTGCACGTGGCTCCTTGTTGCGCTCCAATTACAGATATTGGGAGGGGTTGCAGTGTTGTGTTGTGCCTACGGACACATTTTTGTGCCCCAATACTTTGCATGTGGCTCTTTGTTGCGCTCCAATTACAGTCTGTTTGAGGGGTGCCCTTTTTTCTAAAATTTTGCTTTCACAAAAAAATAATGGCCCCCCCCACCACCCCTAAAATAATCGAGATATTGTTGCCACACAGCACGTGCGCAAGCAGTATTAAATTACTTTGTTCTTATAATAATTTCATGTTGTGCAGGGACGTTTCTAAACACGTGCCACTACTATAGACACACAGCAGGTGTGATATTTGAAGGAATTTTTCTTTTTTTTTTTCACTTTAAGCATCATTAAAATCGCTGCTCCGGAAAAACGTCAGTTTTTCAAAAAAAAATTTCCATTGATACATGTTCCCTGGGGCAAGACTCGGGTTCTGAAAGACGTTTTTCAACATTAAATTGAATATTGGTCTTTAAAATGAGCGTTTTTGAATTCGAACGTTCGAGTCCCATATGGGGTTCTAAATGTTCGTGCGAACCCGCGGTCTGTTCGAACGTTCTGGCTCATCCCTACCAAACAGGAAGTGAGGGTAAAACCTTACTAATATCTTTTCTTGGGGACACAGATCAATCTAAATAGTTTCCCATTATGTAAATTACACACCCCAAATTATTAGGGATCTTGGACTTTGGGGTCCATTTACTAAAGGCAAATCCACTTTGCACTACAAGTGGACAAGTAAGGAAGAAAACAAAAAAAACTTTGCTTCTACAGGATTGGATGTTAAAACCATCAGTACTTCCTCTCTGATTTTCAGCTACTATGCTTGTACTGCAGAGTGGCTTTGCCTTTACTAAACCCCAAACTAACTAATCATTTGGGGTGTACACAGCAGTGCTGGAGTGCAATTTGCTTAATGGGGACACTAGTTAGATTGACCTGTGTCCCCAAGAAAAGACACTGGTAGGGTTTTAACCTCACTTCCTGTTCAGCTGTGTGACAGGAAGTGAAGCCAATTTTAAGAAAAGGGACACAAAGCTCAACCCAAAAAAACTAGTAGGGGTTCTAACACTCACGTAACTTCCCTCAAACACCCACAATTTGAATAGGATTGCCTTGTGCTAGATTTAAGCACAGTGCTGTAAATCAGCCCTTCAAGCCTGTCCCCCAACACACCCCCCCACCCCCAACAGGCCATGTTTGCAGGTTTTCCTTCATCTTGCACATGTGCTTTAAAAGACAGTCTGGACAGCAATTCTTGATAAGATAAATCCACAAAACATGTCCTGTCGGGGGTACTTGAGGACCACTGCAGTAAAAAGGAAATACTTACCACTCTGTCTTTTTCATTCCTGGTGAATAAACATGGAAGCAAACATTCCATGATTACACACCAGGAAAGAAGCTTACAGACAAAAATCACACCTGATTGTTTAGGCCCAAACTATTGCAGCTGTCAAAATCTGTAGCATGAAAAAGTAACAAAAAACAAACAAACTTCAAAATCTGAAATTCATTTTATTGGTCAACAAAACAAGGAAAGCAAAACAAAAAAATTAAACATAAAAACACAAACAAATATAAAAACTAAAAATATACATTTGAGACAACAGCATATGGTTTATGCTTTGGAAATAACAGGCTAGACCTACAGACAGGATTGGAACATTAGTCAAAACATCTTGAGAAAACTTTAGCAAAATAAGGCACCATAGACAAATAAATCAAAGTGAACATCATTAAAAAAACATACATTGCCAAAAAAACCTTGCTCAAAAACATATCTGTTTAGCAAAGACATTCTTGCCAGCCGTCCACACACACAACCTGCCCTCTTTCAGGGCAGCTGACAACTGCTATAAACACGCTTTATATAACATGTGTGCTAATCAAGCAATTGAAAACACATGGAGAAAGTTCAGTCTCTCTCCTCATTGGGTAAATGCTCAGAGACATCCAAGTGTTTTTCAGCCACAAAAAGCAACATCAAAATTTCTAAGTCCCGGAGCATGCTCAGATCAGCAGACATGCAGAAACATAAGCAAAGCTGCAATCGCGGCTGAAAGGATGAGATCTGTGTTTTTTTCCCCTGAACTCATGCTTTCCAGCCTGAAGGGGAGGTCTTATTGAATTATTACGTAAAAAAATAAATAATAATAATTAAAACACCCCTGTCCCTAGTAGCTCGCACTCAGAAGCAAACACGCATGTAAGTACCGCCCACATATATAAACACCGTTCAAACCACACATGTGCGGTATTGACGCATGTGTCAGAGCAAGAGCAATACTTTTAGCACTAGACCTCTATTAGTCAGCTCCGGGGGCCCCCCTTTCTTCTTTAAGCTCTTTTAGAAGGGGGGGTGTCTTCTCTCCCGGTCTTCTCTCTTCCACCGGGGCCCTGGCCTTCGCCGATTTCTGCCGGGGGAGGGCGCCATCCCTCGGTCTTCTCCGGTGCCTTCCTCTGGGGCCCCGGTCTTCCTCGTTTTCTGCCGGGGGTGCGCCAACCCCTCGGTCTTTTCTCGGTCGTTCCCTCTTCTGCCTGTCTCCTCTGCGGAGCCCAGGGCTTTCTTCTCTGTTCCCTCTTCTGCCTGTCTCCTCCACTGAGCCCAGGGCTTTCTTCTCTGTTCCCTCTTCTGCCTGTCTCCTCCGGGGGACAGGGCTTCTCTCGGTGCCTTCTTCTCTTCCATTCGATGTTGACACGACGAGCTCTGCCGCTGTTATGGCGTCTGAGCGGACCGCGTCGACTTATATAGGCATGGGCGTGGTCACCGGGTGATGCCACCCTGCGACCTCAACCTTTGTGACATCACATTCCCATCATGCCCCGGGAATGTGATGTCACAAAGTTTGAGGTCGCAGGGTGGCATCACCCGGTGACCACGCCCTATGCCTATATAAGTCGATGCGCACCACTCAGACGGCATTACAGCCGGAGACCTCATCGTGTCAACATCGCTGGAAGAGAAGAAGGAAGAAGACACCGGAGAGAAGCCCTGCCCCCCGGAGGAGCCAGGCAGAAGAGGGAACAGAGAAGAAAGCGGAAAGAAAGCCCTGGTCTCCGCGGAGGAGACAGGCAGAAGAGGGAACAGAGAAGACAGCAGAGAAAAGACCGGGGGGTTGGCGCACCCCCGGCAGAAAATGAGGAAGAAGACCGGGGCCCCCGGCGGAAGGCACTGGAAAGACCGGGGGAAGGCGCCCTCCCCCGGCAGAAATCGGCGAAGCCCTGATGCCCCCCTAATGTGAAAGAGCTTAAAGGGGTTGGGGGGCCCCGGCAGAAGGCAACGGATAAGACCGGGGGATGGCGCCCTCCCCCGGCAGAAATCGGGCCCGGCGGAAGAGAGAAGACACCCCCTTCTAAAAGAGCTTAAAGAAGAAAGGGGGGGCCCCGGAGCTGACTAATAAATTATTTTAAAAATCTGTGTGTTTTTTTTTTACTTTACATTTTTCCCCCAGGTGAATGGGTAGGGGTACGATGTACCCCATACTCATTCACATAGGGTGGGGGGCCGGCATCTGGGGGCCACCTTATTAAAGGGGGCTCGCAGAATCCGATAACCCACCCGCCCGCATACCCCGACAACCAACGGCAAGGGTTGTCGGGAAGAGGCTCTTGTCCCTATCGACATGGGGACAAGAGTGCTTTGGGGTGGGGGGCAGTGCCCCCCTCCCCCAAAGCACACAGTCCCCCATGTTGAGGGCATGCGGTCTGGTACGGCTCAGGAGGGGGGGCGCTCGCTCTTCCCCACCCCCATTCCTGTCCGGCCAGACTGCGTGCTTGGAATAAGGGCTTGGTCTGGATCTGGGGGGAACCCCACGCTGGTTTTTGGCGTGGGATTAACCCCTTACGTTCCAGACCAAGCCTAAGAGCCTGGTATGCACCTGGAGGGGAACTCGCGCCGGTTTTTGCTTTGAAATTTGGCGCGGAGTTCCCCTTAATGGTCAGCGCAAGCTGAAAACAGTTCGGCTTTTCACGTGCGCTGACTCTTGCCGCGCAAAGGCTGCTACGCTGCTTGGTATTTACCAAGATTTTCCCAGCGTAGTGAGACGGCGTGCGTGAAAGGACGTATTTGCCCCGCACGCATGCGCAGTATGCAAATAAACCTCCCAGAGGTTTATTCCTACTTGCGGCGTACGGCGCTCGATTTCACAAAAAACACTTTCACTTTCAATTCGGCCCGGGAAACTTAAAAAAACACGTCACTACACCTCCCCACTTTACCTCACATCCCCCCCTAATAAACTCCCGCCCAAACCCCTTCTATTTACATTTCTAAATGCTGTATGCCAGGTCTATACAGGCGCACCAATGCGCCCACTCCTGGACGTACTAGGCATTATAGTAAATAAGGAAATACACTGCACTGGCAGCGTATTTCTTTAGTAAATGTCAAAACGGCTGCTACGCCTGGCTTTGCTCCATGAGTGGAGCAAAGGCTTGGTAAATCAGCCCCAATGTGTAATTAACAAAGGACACAACCTCTTTGAGGGGGGGGGGGAACATTGGTGTGATAACTTGAGTACAAAAAAATATTTTGGAGATCTGGCTTGCGAAAAAAACATAAAAAAACATAAAAAAACATGAGATCACAAGCAAAAAAGAAAATAAATCAGTATGGGAGAACTCTGTCTAAATAGCATCAGCAAAACAACGTGTTTATTCTAGCAATAGAACGAAGAAAAAAATGCACAGCAAGAAACGAGACACTAATTTAAAAAATGTAGAATGTGCCATCTCAAAAACGAACGCAAGTTTTACAAGAACGAGCGCTCCTGTCCCCTCATTTAGTCTGAGCATGCGCGGGTTTTGAACCTATGCTTTTGTGTACTAACCATCGGTTTAGACCCATCGGTTCGATTTTAAAGCAAGTTCTATAATTTTTGTCCGAAGGACAAAGGTCCGATGGGCCGTACACAGGGCTGTGGAGTCGGTAGATAAATGTTCCGACTCCGACTCCTCAGTTTTATGTACTTCCGACTCCGACTCCCCGACTCCGACTCCTTTGTATTAATATGCGAATGTATTTTATACATTCCTTGAGGGAAAGAAACGCAACCTACCACAGGACTACTGGCTGGGAAGCCAACAGTCTACTGTATTGCACAGTTTAAGCAAAAGGCAAACACAGTGAAAACAATCAAGTGGCTGGATAGTAGCAGCAGGCATAAACATTAGGAACAGGATCTTTACCAGTTCAAAAATACAAACCACATTATTTGGTTGTTTTAGAACAAAAACAAAGCTTATCTATAATGAACCAAAAACAAAATCTGTAAAACCTAGAAATGGTTTATATTAATCTTGAAATGTAGTTATAGGCTTAGCAAATGCAAATCAATTCAATGTAGAGTTCTAAGGAAGAGAATTGCCTCTGCCAGATCCTCTTTCATAGAGGCTCTTAAGTCAGACTTTATTATTTTTAGGGCTGAAAATAATCTTTCGACACTGACTTGGGTGGGTGGCGTTGCAGTAACTATTCTGGCCACATCACTAACGATCTCTGGATAAACAAGGATGGCTTCTTCAACAGTAAGTTTTGATGAGCGATCATACTTTTCAACTTCTTTTAGTGCTTTATAAAACTCCTGTTGGAATTTTTTTATTTGGACACTTACTGGTTCTCTCACATGCGTTCCCTGTAAAAGCAGAACACAACACTATGGAAAGTATAAGTATTGCCGCTCCTAATTGTGTGTTGCGTGCCATATAGTGAAGCACATGAAAAGCATGCTTCTTCACGGTCACTTAACGTGTTCGTTTTGCGGTTACGTGAGGCACTGCATGCATTGGTCTTTATTCTTACAGTAGAGAAGTCATTAATTATAACTTTTTGTGAATTGGGACATTTAAACTTGCTTTTTTTTTTTTTATTCCAATCTAAATTTAGTAGGAGTCGGAGTCGGAGTCAGTGCATTGTTTGCCGACTCCGACTCCAGGTACCCAAAATTTCCCCCGACTCCGACTCCTCGACTCCGACTCCACAGCCCTGGCCGTACACACGGTCGGTTTGGACCAATGAAACTGAACTTCGGTCCGTTTTCATCGGTTTGGACCGATGGTGTGTACGCGGCCTAACAGGACTAGCATAACCTCTCAACATACCTGGTTTGGATTCATATAAAATTTAGAAAGAAGGGTGTTGGAAGAACTGCCATTAATGGAGGATTGGCAGTGTAGTTCAATGGGTGGATTATAAAGTCCTATATCATCACATAAGACTTTAGTCAAAGGCAGATGGAAAGTAAAAGGCCTGAAAGATATAAATATGTATGGACCATTAGAAAAGGTCCAACATTCTCATACCCTTACAACTATGTTCCCATTAAGTACACAGTCTCTGGACCCCAAAATTGCCCCAGTTTTTTTAGGCAAGGCTCTGGACACGGTCCAGACCCCACTGGACACTCCTCCAAAATAGATAATTCAGGATTAGACGTAATCAATTTTTCTTCTACCACTTTGACTGCCTAACAAATTTTCGTGCTTAGATTAGCACTTACATTCTGTCCTTCTGTCAATGTTGATAGATTTCATTTTATAAAAGACATACATCTCTTTGCACGACGATTGATGTTCAAGGTTTTGTATGATCGACCAGTCTCCTCATGTGCTTCTGAATCTGTTGATGATTTTCCTCCATTAGAACTCTCTGATTTGGAACTTTTGGCTATGGATGACCTACTGTACCTCTGGGAGGAGGGACACACTTATGACGACGACCCAGCTGTGGTAGCCCAGCCTGGCTTGGTCGTCCCCGGTGTGTCTTTCCCCCTCCTACATCTTTCAAGTTGAAATCACGCAATTTTCCACCACTTCATACTAATCCCAACATTTGGGCTTTTGTTCAACAAGTCACTACAGAGATTAAAAATATGGATTTATCCAACTTGAATAACTTTAATTTGTCCTCAAGTCACCAGAAGGCATTAAGAGATCTTCAGACACACCCTGGGCTGATTATCAAACCGGCTGATAAGGGTATGTTGTTGTCATGGATGTCTGTGCTTATGAATGCATGTGCCTAGACATCCTTTTAACAAACAGGTTGGTCTTTATTGAGAAGACATCAAAACAGAATACAAAAAGCACTTTTACAGAGCTCAGACAGAATAGTTCAGGTATCAGCATAAACAATCAGGGATTCAGCATACATTGGGATTCAGTAACAGACCATGTCTGTAGCTCACCCATCAACCACCTACGCCTCCCAGCTATCGACAAAACACACAGCATGTACGATAAGCATTAGAACTGTTGAGTCCATGGAAGCCACACCCTGTCGAACTTTTGGGGACATCCCCTATTAATATACGTCAACTTATACATTGGCAACAATGAATTTATCGAGGAATCCCAGGCCTCCACGGTAGGAGGCTGGGGAGAGGTCCACTTTCTGAGGATCTCCTTTTTGGCGTAAAACATAAGCAGGCAGACCAGTATCTTAGTATAGCGAGGGCGCTGATCATCGTCATGGATCCCCAGTAGGGCCAGCTCAGGAGACACCGGTATGGATAGTGATAGCCGGACATTGACACATTCAAACACCTTTCCCCAAAACGATGCCACAGCCGGGCAGGACCAAAACATATGGATAAACGTGGGACCGACAGCGGGGACACCCCGGAAACCTATCAGGGTATATACGATGCAGCCTCTGAGGTGTGTAGTAGACACGATGCATAAATTTGGTATGCATCAGCCTGTCCCTTGATGAGATCAGTATCTTGCACCCGTCCTCAAAGCATTCCTCCCAATCTTCCCTATCAAGACCCGGGATGTCCGCATGCCACTTGTCCCAGAGAGCACCCATCCTGGGCGAATCTACCTCCAACAGGGCCATGTAGAGTGCAGAAAGCGTCTTCTTAAGAGATTCCTGAGCCAGTAGCTCCTCAATGGGGTCAGCCTTAAGGGTGATAGTCTGCGGGAACTGTGCCCCAGCCGCGTGCCTCAACTGATAAAATCTGAATAGCATTTGCCCTGGAAGCCCATACTTGACAGTTAGCTCCTGGAAGGACATCAGGGACCCCGAGCGCATTATATCCTGTATCTTTTTGATCCCGTACCCGGCCCACAGCTGCGGGTCGGGGATAGTCCTAAAGTGAGAAAGGCGGGGATTCCCCCAGAGTGGGCAGTGGGGTGAATAGTGACGGGGACGTACTAGTCGCCGTCGGGCCGAGGACCACACGTGCAGGGTGGTCTTAGTGGGCACTGGCAGGGATGGGTAAGCCTCGGCCCCCCTGTATACCAGATTTCCCAGCTCCTGAAGCGAACCCAATATTGCGGCCTCCAGGCATGTGGCCGCATTTGACCTCGATTGTTCAAACCACCACCTCACAGTCACCAGTACAGCTGCCTGATAGTACGCCAGTAGATTGGGAAGCGCAAGACCTCCACAGCGCACCGGTAGCTGCAGGGTGGACCGGGCCAACCTAGGGGACGAGCCCCTCCACAGGAAGGAGCCTATGTAGGCATCAATCTCTCTGAAGAAGGCAAGCGGAAGCCTAACCGGGCACTGCCTAAATAAATATGTAAATCTTGGTAAATATAGCATTTTTAGTATGTTTATTCGTCCTATCAAGTTAAGGGGTAGTTCCCTCCATCTAGAGCAGTGTTCTTTAAGGCGCCTAACCACTGGTAGTAAGTTGAGACGGGGAAAGTCTCGGAGGTCCCGTGTCACCACTACTCCCAGGTACTTGAACTCCTCCACCCATAGCAGTGGGGACGAAGTCCCCCCTGCCCTTGCCCCAGGATCCAGAGGGAATAGAACTGACTTCGCCCAGTTAATTCTGACTCCGGCGAAGTGCCCGAAACGATCGAAGATCCGTAAGGCCTCTCTCAAGGAAGCGTCCGCATCTTGCAGATAAAGAAGAGCATCATCCGCATATAGCGAAATTCTCTCCTCTAGGGGGCCAATCCTGAGTCCATGTATCCCCTCCGATTCCCTAATCAGGATCGCCAGGGGCTCCAGTGCCAGAGCAAACAAACTGGGCGACAGCGGGCAGCCCTGCCTGGTGCCCCTCTGAAGGGGAAAGAGGTCCGACAAAGCTCCATTTGTACGTATTCTAGCTCGAGGGGATGCATACAGCATAGTCAACCATTGTAAAAATTTAGGCCCGAAACGCCTCAGGACTTCCCAGAGGTACCCCCACTCCACCGAGTCAAATGCCTTTTCGGCATCAAGGGAGGCTATGACCCGCTCGCCACAATTGTCATGAGCTGCGTCCAGGTTAAGAAGCAGCCGTCTGATATTTATATCCGTGCCCTTCCCCGGCATGAACCCCCGTTTGGTCCAAGTGGATCAGGTCCTCCAACACCGTGACTAGTCGCAGTGCCAGAATTTTTGCCAAGAGTTTAGCGTCTGCGTTTATCAAGGAGATGGGTCTATAGGATCCACAATCCTCAGGGTCTTTACCCGGCTTGGGCACCAGAACTACCACCGCCTCGGACATGGAGCTCGGAAGGGCACCCTGGGTGAGAAACTGTGAGAAGAGGGAGGTTAATCTAGGGGCCAATAGCTCTTGAAACCCAGAGTAGAGCAGTGTTTCTCAACCTTTTTCCAGTCGGGGCACCCTTAAAAAGTATTTTCAGTCTTGAGGCACCCCAGTCCAAGGCTTGGTTCACATTATGGTGTGTCGCAGAACACGCGCAAAATCGCGCTCATTCCTGACACACAGAATAATGCTCTGCTCGTTAGAGGTACCATTAATTCTTAATGGTACACCCACACATTGGAAAATGTGGGGTGCTTTAGCTGCAGTGCAATAAAAAAAAAAAGAAGAAGGTTGGAGACTTGTTTCCCTGCATTTTTGTGGGTACAGAAGCCCATTGAAATGAATGGTCTGCCCTACATGCAGCTGCACAGATGTGAACCAAGGGCTTGTTAACATGTCAAAGGGGCGGTAAAACCACATGGTTGAGACGTTTTTACCACCCCCAACTTCTCTACCTTTAGCTGCAGAGGCAGCAGCTGGGGTGTTCACATGCTGTGGCTGCAACTGGAGGTATACCGAGGGTGAATGGGGGTGCACTGCAACTACCCCGCAACTGTGTGCATTGCACGGTTGCGGTGTAGTGATGCTGCATTTACGGGCTTAAAACAGGTAGTAAAGAGGCAACATAATGCCTCTTTACGGCCTGTCAAATGCCTCTGAAAAGCGATCTGTGCATGGATTGCTTTTCAGAGAAGCAGCAGTCCTTGCTATCAAACAAGCCCTACAAAATCCATTGTCATGGTACAGGAATGGGGGGGGCAGGATTAAAAGTAACATACATACAGACTACAGACACAGGCTTACACATGCATACACATACATACCAGGGTTGCCAACTTTCAGTAAATTTACGAAGTTTGTAAAATCCGTACTTTTTTCATCTGTCCTTGAATGTCCATTGCGGACATGTAGGCTGCATGTCTGTAACCGACATTCATGGACAAATGCAAAAAGTATGGATTTTACAAACTCTTTGTAAATTTACTGAAAGTTGGCAAACCTGATACACACACGCACACAGACAGACAGTCACATGTGCACACACACACACACATACAGACAGACAGTCACATGTGCACACACACACATACACAGTCACATGTGCACACACACACATACAGACAGACAGTCACATGTGCACGCACACATACATACAGACAGTCACATGTGCACACACACACGCACATACAGACAGTCACATGTGCACACACACATACAGACAGTCACATGTGCACACGCACACACACATACAGACAGTCACATGTGCACACACACACATACAGACAGACAGTCACATGTGCACGCACACATACATACAGACAGTCACATGTGCACACACACACATACAGACAGACAGTCACATGTGCACGCACACATACATACAGACAGTCACATGTGCACACACACACACGCACACACACATACAGACAGTCACATGTGCACACACACACATACAGACAGACAGTCACATGTGCACGCACACATACATACAGACAGTCACATGTGCACACACACATGCACACACACATACAGACAGTCACATGTGCACACACACACGCACACACACATACAGACAGTCACATGTGCACACGCACACACACATACAGACAGTCACATGTGCACACACACACGCACACACACATACAGACAGTCACATGTGCACACGCACACACACATACAGACAGTCACATGTGCACACACACACGCACACACACATACAGACAGTCACATGTGCACACACACACGCACACACACATACAGACAGTCACATGTGCACACACACACACACATACAGACAGTCACATGTGCACACACACACACACACAGACAGTCACATGTGCACACACAGAGACAGTCACATGTGCACACACACACGCACACACACATACAGACAGTCACATGTGCACACACACACGCACACACACATACAGACAGTCACATGTGCACACACACACACACATACAGACAGTCACATGTGCACACACACACACACAGACAGTCACATGTGCACACACAGAGACAGTCACATGTGCACACACACAGACAAATGTATAAAGCCATTTTAAAAAAAAATAATGTAGCTTCTAGCTCAGTACCTTTTCAGATTTCTCTTTAGCCGGGTACTGCACTCTAGGGGGAAGCAGAGAGCACAGCAAACTCCTCTGCACTTCACTTTCATTTTTGAAGCCGACAGAGCTTCTCACAGTTCGGCAGGAGAGCTCATCTGACAGCCTTCTCTCCACTGACCCCCGCGGCACACCTGAAAACCTCTGACGGCACACCAGTGTGCCGCGGCACACTGGTTGAGAAAGGCTGGAGTAGAGTTCGGAGGGCAAGCCATCCAAACCCGGTGCCTTACCTGCCTGCATGCATCCCATAGCCCTCTGTACCTCTTCTAACGTGATGTCTCTATCTAGGTCTCTACTCCTCTCTGCGTCAAGCGTGGGGAAGGAAATCTTGTCTAGATAGTCAGCGAGCTCATCCGGGGTGTAGGACACCCTGGAGGAGTAGAGGTCCTGATAGAAGCAATGGAACCTTGTGTTAATGTCCCTTGGTGCAGTCAGCAAACTACCGTCTTCGGCCCTAACTCTGCCTATATGCGTAGCGGGGTTTTGCCCCCTGGCAAGCCACGCCAGTAGCCTCCCGTTCTTGTCCCCAAACTCGAACACCCTCTGGGCACTGTCAAGCATGGACTTGAGGTCGATCCGTAGGAGAGATAGCTCTTTGAGGGTGCGTTGCCAGGCGTAGTAGCTATCTGCATCAGGCGATTGGACATACGCTGCCTCCTGTGTCGCTGCCTGATCCTCCAGTTGCCTCAGAGACTGCATCGATTCTCTCTTACTTGCTGCAATACGCTTAATATACTCTCCCCTGAGCCAGGCCTTGAAAGTGTCCCAGACAATCAGGGAATCCGTCGTTCCCTCATTCTCGAGCCAGAAGTTACAGAAGTTACACACTGCCTCCGGTATGTCCTCCTGAATTTCCGGGTCTGCTACCCAGTACCGTGAGAGCCGCCAGACCCCCGGCCGCCCGCAGAGGCCGTCCCCACCGCGACCACCAGAGGAGCATGATCAGATATGCCCCGTGACAAGATCTCGGTGGACACCACCCCACACAGAAGGCCGGAGGAGGCAAATGCCAAGTCAATGCGAGACATCGTTCGAAAGGTGGTGGACAGGCACGTGTACTGCGTGTCAGAGGGGTGAAAGTGACGCCATAGATCTGTCATACCAAAGGTAGCCGCCCAGGCAGCTAAGCCACGTGACGGGGATTGGGCAGGTCGAAGTCTGTCCGCTGCATCGGACATTACCAGATTGAAATCGCCCACCAGGAGCACCCTCTCCACCCCGTACTGTGTAATAATCTGCATCACTCTATGGAGAAGATCAAGGTCCGCAGGGGGGGCAGATAGATCCCAACAATAACATACGGGGTACCCGCTATCAAAGCGTGCACTATCACATACCTACCCCCCGGGTCAGTTCTAACTGCCAGGAGCTGAAAGGGCAGGGTTCTATGCACTAGGATGCTTACGCCCCTAGCATACGAGGAGTACGATGCATGATAGTGAGCAGACACCCAGGCCCTCTTCAAACCCATTACCTTAGACCCCACCAGATGAGTCTCCTGCAGTATACAGATCTTAGGACCATGGCGCTGTATGAACTTAAAAACTAAGGATCTCTTCACGGCAGAGTTTAAGCCCCTGACATTCCACGACATTACTGAGAAGTTAGCCATACTGTAATTTGTGTAAATGGAGAACAGGATAACATATTATGGCGTTACGCCATCCTCGAGGGTACCCGCCCCCCTTCCCTCGGGTCAGACAGGACGGGGCAGGGCACCCCCCTAGAGAGGCAGACACAGATCCCCTACATGACCCCGACTGAGCTGTGTGAGTAAAGACCAACCATACAAAATTATAGTGCAAAACAAAACAGTGAACCAAAACCCTGAGGGCAACGGCCCCCCAACCCCCTCCCCCCACCCCATGCCCTCCCAACCGAGAAGAGCACATAATCCCAGAACAGTAACAACTATAAGTCACACAGTGATGGAGGCGTGGACCTCCTCAGAGCAGTTCGTCAATCCCGCCAAAACGTGGGGCCGCAGGACACAGCAGATCCACCACGTGAACTGCGAGTCTTTGGTACGGGAAGCTAAGCCGCAATCCCACAGGGCGTGCTGGTGAACTTGAAAGTGAGCAACAAAAAAAGGCGGGGGATCGCCCCTGCTGGGTGACAGCTCACAAAAAATAAACATGTCAAACATAGGGGGGGTAAATAAGCAATCGGAGAGTAAAGCTATAACGCACATGAGGTACCCAGCCAGTGCTATAAGGGACCCGGTGGCTCCGCAATGACAGGGGCAGTGCGTGGCATGGGCTACTCATCTCAGGCCTAGAGCGGCTGATGGTGCAAAGCCAGGGCTGTCTGTAAGTCTAATCTTCCAGGTAGAACAGTTCGAACTGTAAGCCACTCACCCACAACGTCAACGAAAATAAACCGAGCACCGGGTCGTCAGTGAGGCCATGGCACATCCACACGAATAGGCCTACAGAGAAAGGGACTCCAACCACCCGCTGGCATCCTTCGGGCTGGTAAAGATCCGGACGGTTTCCCCGTCAACCACCCGCAGCTTGGCCGGGAACAGGATGCTGTAAACGATTCCCTTCGCCCGGAGTGACGCTTTCACTCCATCAAAGGAGCGCCGTTGCCGCTGGGTCTCTATAGTGTAGTCCGGAAACATCATCAGGTTGGTGTTGCGGTACGGAAGCTTGCCCGCTTGACGCGCCGCCCGGAGAATCTCATCTCGGTCCCTGAAGTTCATCAGGCGGAGTATGAAGGTGCAAGGGGGAGCTCCCTCCGGCCCAGGCCTCGGCGGCACCCGATGGGCCCTCTCCACCGCAAAGTAGGGGGACAGCCGCGCAGCAGGGAGCAGGGCGCGAAATAGATCCTCAGTGAAGGCCGCCGAGTTGCGGCCCTCCACTCCCTCCGGTAAACCGACAATGCGGATGTTGTTGCGCCTGCTACGGTTCTCGGCGTCTTCTGCACGGTATTCGAGTGCCCTCACCTTGGTAGTGAGCGTCCGGATCGAGGCTTCATGGCCGGAGACTGTGTCCTCCACATCTCCAAGCACACCAGCCAAAGCACACGGCTTTCTCAGACAACCATAACGGAATATGTCACCAGAAAGAAAGATGAAATCCACATAGTGAAGTATCGCAGATATAGGTTTAATAAAAAGTAGATGCACTTACATAAAAGGGTAATGTCAGCATAAAAAATTTGCGAGCCGGCCGGCTTCTACGAGCGCCCGTCCTTCGGGACCTAGACGCAGCACGTCAGAGCGTCTCCTCCTCCCGACGTACGTTTCGTCAGTATGTGACGTCGTCTGGGGTACTTCACTATGTGGATTTCATCTTTCTTTCTGGTGACATATTCCGTTATGGTTGTCTGAGAAAGCCGTGTGCTTTGGCTGGTGTGCTTGGAGATTATCTAAAGGCCCTGGCTGGGTTTGGCCACAAGTACTCTATTTAGCATATCTGGTAAGAGTCCCCCTTATTTGGTGATTCTATTTGGTGGCGGCTTTTCCTGGTGTGCTTATCATCCTGTGTTATCTGCGGTACATCACCATATGCTGTATATATATTTCTTTCATGTTTGGATTCCATATCCACCCACACCATTGGAGGAATATTATTTGGATCATCAGCAGCAGTTTCCAATAAAGACCCTTGCTGGGGGTTTCCAGCTGCAAGCCCTAAGTGCTTGCCCTTCTGGTAAGCGCATAGCCTTTTTATCTTTTCACTGGTGGAGGAGTTTTGTTTGCCAGTCACGGTTAAAAACTTCACTCAACAATTAACCTGAATTCTCAATATATCTTTATTGTTCATTGGACACTTATGGACACTTAAAATTTTTTCTCATTTATTTTTCACATTCATATATGTTCAGCGCAACTTATTTGTTTTGTTTTGATTGGATATTGTGTGTATATCACAATTTTTGTTGCAGCTTGTTTAAGTTTTTGTTTGTTTCACTTAGTTAGCTTAGCGCAGTATCATATTTTTCCTTTGTCCTCCACATCGCTGACTCGTTGCTCGGTCGCGGTAACTCACGACCGGATCTTGCCCCAATCCTGGCGCAGCAACCCCACATCTAGCTGCACGGCCTCGATCTTGGAGGTAAGCATGGTCTGGCAAGTGGAGACCGCCGCCTGGCAAGATGAAATGGCTGCCATAACCTCGGGGATCCCAGGTGGGGAGGCACTCTCAGTCTGGTCAGTTTGCGACGCCATATTGTGCAGGCGCGCTGGCGGGCCCCAAGTCTCTACAATCGGACTTTCTAGTGCCTCAATTACCGCCGGGAATTTCAGTCTCTTGCCCTTTGTCGGGCCCCCCGAAGTCTTGGAAGGCATAGGAGGTCTTTTAAGCCCGGAAATTCGTTGTTCCCCCTAATACTCGGATAATTATACGGATTCTTCCCAGCAGAGCTCAGCAAACGCGTCCTCTCAGTCTGCCATGCTGGCCACGCCCCGTGCCTAGACATCCTTGACAACAAATCTTGGTATTGGCCTATTTCTAGTACACTGGTTGACAACTTTATTCAAGAGTATCGTTTTATTATTTTCAAGGCGTACCAGAGAGGTACTATTGACCAGCCCACTTGGAATTATTTGAGTGCATAAGATCCTAAAAACACCCACATTTTATGCATTGCCCAAGGTACACAAGTCTCTGGTACACCCCCCAGGACGCCCGATTGTATCTGGCTGCCAGGGGTTGACCGAGAATGTTAGCGCCTTGGCTGACAAATACCTAAACCCCCATGTCATTTCACTATCTTCTTACATAAAAGATACCATCGATCTCCTTCGGAGTATCGATTGCAAACACCTTCTCCCAGGTACATGGTTGGTTGCACTAGACGTAGAAAGTCTTTCCAATTCCATTCCCCATGAAAAAGGTATTGCTATTGCTCGACACACTTGGACGAACGTGCATCGTCTTCTGGCGACTACAGCGAGTTCGTCCTTCGGCTGCTCAAGTTCATTCTCACTCGATTTTTTTTTTTTGGCACCTCCCACTTCCTCTAGGTACAGGGTGTGGCTATGGGGACCATTTGTGCCCCCTCTTATGCTAACCTGTACCTGGGGGGGTGGGAGAGGCAACTTTTTTCTAATCATCTATCTTCTTTATTAAAACATGTGATCACCTGGTCAAGATATATAGATGACATTTTGTTTTTCTGGTCGGGTACTAGGGATGGGCTCGGGCAGCTGATGGATGAACTCGCTGTAAATGACTTTAATTTAAGTTTTACCATGGAATGCAGATAGGATCATATTAATTTTCTTGATTTACAGATCCATATTGATAAGGAAGGTAAACTTCATTCCTCTTTATTCCGTAAGCCCTCTGCTGGCAATATGGTTTTGCATGCTGCCAGTGCACACCCCCAACCTCTTTTAAACAGTATCCTTACAGTCAATTTCTCATGACTAGTGTAGTCCAGATGTGACCCAATAACCTTTTACCGTTGCGACCCCATATACTCCACCCCTTAATTGTCCCCCACTTAATCTATAGTAAAGAGACCACACCTTTGCTTTGGAGTAAACTGGCCACAACAGCCTATTTTATTAAAACATAATCGCAATAAAAACTCCAACTTAAATGAAAACAGTAAATATCCAACATGTTGGTCCTTTCTGGCAGCCTACCCATTCTCCACCATTTTACCATATACCAGTATGAACAATGCACTGCGAGCAAACAATAACCTTAGGCCTCCAGTCCGTGTAGTACGCTCGGAGACAACCCCCGCCCGCAGTGCAAACGTTACAGTATACCAACTAACCTTTCGCTGGAATACACTTAAAGGGGGCCATAAAATTGATGAGCCCCCCACCCCCGTTTTCACACGTTTTCTACTGCCACCATAAAGGACCAACAGAACTAACCGCCAACCCAGCTGTCGTGACGACCGTCCAACACCGTACCTGCAAAAGAAAAAACACCGGCAACACAGGTAATGCAATAAGGGAGGGAGGGTGGGAAAAGCTGCTTCCTCGTTGCTCTCCTAACTGCAAGTGCCCGCCTGGCCCCGCCCCACCCTTTTATAGGGTAACTCCCCTGACACCAGCAGCCAATCCTGCTCCTCCTCTTGAAGCTGATACTTTCTAACTCCCCCGCCCCTCTCTACACCAATCCTGCTCTTCCTACCTCCTACCCCCTCTAGCTTAACCCCTCCTGTGTCACTAGACACTCTGTCATGCCCGGCCCTCTGCTAGTCTTGCTGGCTTTTGCTCCGGGCCTCCCTTGACTAGTGTAGTCCAGATGTGACCCAATAACCTTTTACCGTTGCGACCCCATATACTCCACCCCTTAATTGTCCCCCACTTAATCTATAGTAAAGAGACCACACCTTTGCTTTGGAGTAAACTGGCCACAACAGCCTATTTTATTAAAACATAATCGCAATAAAAACTCCAACTTAAATGAAAACAGTAAATATCCAACATCAATGACATACCACAAAACCCCCACTCTGTTGGTCCTTTCTGGCAGCCTACCCATTCTCCACCATTTTACCATATACCAGTATGAACAATGCACTGCGAGCAAACAATAACCATAGGCCTCCAGTCCGTGTAGTACGCTCGGAGACAACCCCCGCCCGCAGTGCAAACGTTACAGTATACCAACTAACCTTTCGCTGGAATACACTTAAAGGGGGCCATAAAATTGATGAGCCCCCCACCCCCGTTTTCACACGTTTTCTACTGCCACCATAAAGGACCAACAGAACTAACCGCCACAGCCCGAAAGGATGACACCTCCACCTTTAAGGGCCCCCACCCAACCTCAACGCTCTCTGAATCCCTTCCTGTATCCCCATCGACCAAAGCGCAATCCCCACATCCGTCAGATGGACACCGTCCCTCCTCAAATACATGCCCACATTAGTCTCCAATTCCTGGTGGCGTACCACCAGCCCCCCAAGCCGTGCCAAAAATTTACCTACCACCCGGTTAACCCGAGTCCTGGCTCTGTTGAGCCTGGTAACTGACCGAGCCTTGCGCCACTGTGTGCGGGCGACAATTTCCGACCACACCAGCACCGTCCCCGGAAAGGCCGCTCGCAGCCGCTCAAAGTCCGCTTTGATGTCCGTAATCAGAGCCCTGATTTTTCGGACCCCAAAATCATTCCCCCCCGCGTGTATAACCAGAACATCGGGGGGCCTGTCCAATCGGGCGTACCTCTCGACCTCTGGTAGCACCCTACCCCACATCATCCCAGGTATCCCCAGCCACCTCAACACCGCTTCCTTCCTGGATATACCCAGCTGCCTGCCTTCCGGCTTCTCATCAGCCCTTCTTGCCCCCCAGCAAACGTACGAATGTCCGAAAATCCAGACGAGGCGTGTAGTCCCTCCATCTGAAATGAAATAAACAATCCACAATGCTCACCAACGAACACCAACCCTAAAAAGCCCCCCCTTTTTTGCATCTCTCCCTTCCCCATTAACCAACCACCAACTGAGGCCGCACGTATGACCTGAACCTCCGAGATTCCCACCTCCCGATCTTCCGTACTGCCGCTTCGTTCATCCCGCACCTGGCAGCTTCGGTAGCCGCCCCGATACGGAAGGAGTGAGACGAAAACTCGGACTTGTCCAAGCCCATTTCCTGCAAGCAACTGCGGAAAACAGCCACAAATTGGAACTTTGACAAGAAAGACCCATCTTCGTGCTTAAGCAACGGCCCGCCCCCTTCCGGCCTAACCCCCAAAAATGCCTTGACCGATGCCACCGGACATACCCTGGCCCCCGGCAGGGAAAAAAGAACCACGTCCACCCCCTTTCCCCTCTGGTCGGTTTTTGATCTGCGCAACCGAATACCCACCTTATCATCCGATATCCACACATCCTCCCTCATCAGCCCCCCGGCCCTCAGGCGGGAAGGGCTAACCAATTCACTGATGCGAAACGCCCCGTAAAATGCCAGCGAGAAAGCCGCCGCGAACAATAGGCATTCATACTGACCCGTGCACACCCTGTCCAAGGCTCCCCTGATACCTACCAAGTTGGCAAAAGAGACCGGCCTCCTGGCATCCTGCACCTTACGACCTTTCCTGTAACCCTTCACTGCCTGTTTAACCCAAAAGTCCTTAGTCCAATCCACCCCCCCCACCAGCTTAAAAAAGAACGCTAAACCCGCCAATTTTTTCTCAATGGAGGACACAGACACGCCGAGCTCCATGTTCCTGGCTACAAAATAAATTACCTGCAACCGCTCCTCTGGCCCCCCGCTCACAACCCCAGCTTCGGCACCCAACTCCAACCATTCCTTCCATACCTTGGCGTAGGCCGACCATGTAGCCGTGCTAACGGACTGCTTAATCCACGAGGCGGCTATTCCAGCGCCAGCTCCCAAATCCAGCCCGGGCACGGGACCCCGACAGCCTCCGCGGCCGGGGCCAGCTCTCTGAACTTGTCCCACTGAAAACGAGACAATGAGTCAGCCAGCGTGTTCTCGACGCCCGGGATATGCACGGCATAAATGAAAATGTTCAGTTGTAAACACCTCAACACTAAATGCCGCATGAGCCGAATGACCGGTTGTGACGACGCGGACATGCGGTTCACTACCTGAACCACTCCCATGTTGTCACAATTCAGCCGGAGTTTTAGGTTGCTGCAGGCCTCCCCCCAAAGCTCAATGGCCAACACCACTGGAAACAGTTCCAGCAGCACTAGGTTTCGGAGAAAACCTGCCTCCACCCAAGACCTCGGCCAAGGCTCTGCGCTCCACTGCCCCTTGAAGAAAGCCCCATAACCCGTGGACCCCGCCGCGTCCGTCACCAGTTCCACGTCGAAGTTACTCACCGGACTGGACAGCCACATCGACCTGCCATTGTAGGATGACAGGAACTCATACCATACCTTCAAGTCCTCCCGGTGCTCCTTCGACAAACGAATGAAATGATTGGGGGCCTTCGCCCCCGCCGTAGCCGCCGACAGCCGTCGGCAAAATACTCTGCCCATGGGAATGATCCTACAAGCGAAATTAAGTTTTCCCAGCAGTGACTGTAAAGTCCTCAGCTGCACCTTCCGCAAGCCCTGAAACTCTCTAACTTCCGCCTTCAAGGCCTCAAGCTTATCCCTTGGAAGGCGGCACTCCATTACTTCCGAATCGATCACTATACCCAGAAAACTAATCTCCGTCGTGGGGCCTTCCGTCTTGTCGGCCGCTAAGGGCACTCCAAAACGTCCCGCAATGTGCTGCAACGTTGACAGTAGAGTCGCACACACACCAGAGGAAGGCGGCCCCACGCAGAGGTAGTCATCCAGATAGTGAATGATCGAGTCCAGGCCCGACACATCCCTGACCACCCATTCCAAAAAGGAACTGAATGTCTCAAACAGTGCGCAGGAAATGGAGCAGCCCATGGGTAGGCACTGGTCAACATAATATTGGCCCTGCCAGCAACATCCCAACAGCCTAAAACAGTCGGGATGCACCGGCAACAACCGGAAGGCGGATTCGATGTCCGCCTTCGCCATCAAGGCCCCACGTCCGTACCGCCGCACCCACCGTACCGCCGCATCAAACGACGTGTAGGACACCGTGCAAGCCTCCGGATCGATAAAGTCGTTGACCGAACCCCCTTTTGGGAATGACAGGTGGTGAATAAGACGGAATTTGTTCGGTTCCCTCTTAGGCACCACCCCCAACGGAGACACCACCAGCTCCGGCAAGGGCGGGGCCGCAAACGGCCCGCCCATCCGTCCTAGTGCCACTTCTTTGCCCAACTTTTCCCCCACCACCCCCGGGTTAAGGAGAGCCGATTTCAAATTTCGTGCCACCGGCGGTACCACCGCCAGCGAACACGGTATCTTGAAACCGTCCCTGAACCCCGAGGACAATAGTTCCGCCGCTGCCTTGTCCGGGTACCTACTTAGGAAAGGCCGCATCCTTTCCCCCTTCACCGGCGTCGTCCCTTTTTTGAGCAGCGTCACCGGCACGCTTTCCCTTTTTAAAACACTTGGCCGCGGGGTGGGAGCCCCCACACCCTGAGCACTCGTGTTTGAATTTACACGATCCACCGAATTTACATGCGTTCTCATTGAACTGCCAGCAAACTCCCCACTTCTTGCCGGCCGACGGTCCTGAGGAGGTAGCACCCCCGGCCCCACCGTGAAAAGACTGCGCCGGGGCCTTAGCCGCCGACATGAGCCGCATCCAGAGGCTGATATCTTTCTGATCCCAGCGCAGAGAGGGCCTAACTGCCCGCCGTTGCCGAAACTGCTCATCGTACCTGAGCCAAGCCGACCCCCCGTACACCCGATGCGCCTCCCCAATTGAATCCATGTACCCGAACAACGCCGAGCAATGTTCTGGGTTTTTCTCGCCAACGACGCTAGCCATAATGGCGAACGCCTGAAGCCAGTTCACGAAAGTGCGCGGAATCAACCTATAACGCCGCTTCTCCTCATCCTCCTTTTTAGAATCATCCGGCTTCACCCTATCGAGGTTGAATTTCTCCAACGGCAACAGGGAGAATATCTCTACATATTCGCTCTTGTAAATTTTTTCCTTCACCTCCTGTTTTAAATGACCCCCCAGCGGACACTCGTAGCAGATATAAACCTCGCCCCTTGCCGCATCCGCAATACGTACCAGATCGGAACGAGTCACCACTTCCGGGGCCCCCCCCTGACTTGTCCTTCACCGTCCCCACCTGTCCTGCCACCGGGGCCACCGGGGGAAGCTGCGAAGACGCAACCCCCCCTCCGGCCGTAGCATCACCCCCCGTCGTGCCCACAGCCGCAGGTGCCCACGGAGCCACCTGTGGCGAAGGGCCCTGTACAGCAGTCACCCGGCCCAGAAGCTCCTTGAGGCCCCCCACCAATTCCGTCAACAGGGCGTCAGCCCCAGAGGCGGCAGGCGCAACGCCCGCCACCACCGGTGCAGCCACCGCCACTGGCGGCGGAGGTGCCGGCACCCCCCCCCTCCCCACTCCCAACAATTCACACAATGCGTCAGCTAAAGAGGATACATGTAATGTAGTGGACTTACCAGGCCTGCCGGGAGACACCCCCGCCGCCGTGGACTGGACCTCCACCGCTGACTCTCTTTCCGGCTCCCCATCCTCGTCTTCCGATGGCACACCTTCCGACCTGTCCTCCCCGACTGGGATCGGTGCGGCCGACCGTCCCCCAGGAGAAGATGACCTGGAGGCCCCGGAGTCCCCCCCTCCGTTCCGGCCGGCCTTTTTCTGCTCCTCTGCCCCGCGTTGTTGCAGCAGGCAGACCACCCGACGACGACTCAGCGTTGCTTGATGACCCCCGCTCCGAGCCCCGCCCACCCGCGGAACCGCCGGCCCCACGTGTAGAGGGCCCCGCGGCCGTGCCAGGTGGGTCTGAGGCCTTCTTATTTCCCTTTGCAGCCCCCTTTCTTGCCGCGGACGGAGAAGGTGCCCCCCCCCCCACTGCCCCCATCTGGGGAAGTGGCGCCGGTACGGCCCGTGGCCCCGCCCACCGACGGAGGTCGGCGGCGTGCGTCCTGTCCTGTCCCCCCTGTCTCGCTCCTGGTCACCCGCTTCGGCGGGGGGGCCGACCGCCCCCCCGGAGGGCTCCGAGCCCCCCTTGCAGTCCTGGATGAGGGCCCCGGGGAATAGCGGGCCGGAGGCCGCGACCTCCGCCCGCGTGGGGTCAACTCACCGCCGCCCGATCCTCCCGATCCGCCCGCCTGGTCCGCGACCCACTCCGCAGCGCGCCTCTCCAGCCAATCTGTGCCCCGATGAGCTGCCTCGGCCCGCAAGCGCGCAAGCACGAGGTCGACGGACGCCATTTTGTTTTCTGAGAGCAGGAGGAAAAGCTGCTTCCTCGTTGCTCTCCTAACTGCAAGTGCCCGCCTGGCCCCGCCCCACCCTTTTATAGGGTAACTCCCCTGACACCAGCAGCCAATCCTGCTCCTCCTCTTGAAGCTGATACTTTCTAACTCCCCCGCCCCTCTCTACACCAATCCTGCTCTTCCTACCTCCTACCCCCTCTAGCTTAACCCCTCCTGTGTCACTAGACACTCTGTCATGCCCGGCCCTCTGCTAGTCTTGCTGGCTTTTGCTCCGGGCCTCCCTGGCTTAAAAGAAATTGTACTTTGGAATCAGACTTTGTTAAAGCAGCAAATGAATTACGCGACAGACTCTTGGTTCGGGGTTATAGCCGTTCCCTTTTGAAGAAATCTTTTAATAGAGTTATGAAACTGAACAGAAAGGATTTAATCCATTCAAAAAAAAAATCCAAATCCAACAGTTCTGTTTGCGTGATTACTAAATTTTCCAAACAGCATGGTCAACTTAATACTGTTTTTAACAAATGTTGGCCTATTCTTTTGGCTGACAACACCATAAAGAAATTCATTCAGCCATTTCCCCAAATAACCTACCGCCGTGCCCCTTCTCTTAAGGACCGGCTGGTATCTAGCCACTTTTGTTCGGAAACTCTCGAGTCTACTCTGCAAACAGACACCTTTCCTTGTGGAAGATGCGATGTCTGCAGTTACCTATCCAATTCTAGTGAAGTGCCTCTTCCTACGGAATTTACTCATAATATCAATAAACGTGTAACTTGCAAAACTATCGGTGTGGTATATTTTGCTTTATGTCAATGTGGTTGTTTTTATGTTGGAATAACCAAGAGACCATTCTTTAAAAGAATTAGAGACCATATTTTTTTCCTTTTTTAACCACTTAAGGACCGCCTCCTGCACATCAACGTATATGTACGTTGATCTTTAAGCCCAGTCGTGGGTCACGGGTGCGCTCCCGCCAACCCGGTCCGAAGTTCCGTGACCGTGGGACCAGCGAACCCGATCGCCGCTGGAGTCCCGTGATCGGTCCCCGGAGCTGAAGAACGGGGAGAGCCGTGTGTAAACACGGCTTCCCCGTTCTTCACTGTGGCGGTGTCATCGATCGTGTGATCTCTTTTATAGGGATCCACAATCGATGACATCACACCTACAGCCACACCCCCCTACAGTTGTAAACACACATTAGGTGACACATAAACCCTTCAGCGCCCCCTGTGGTTAACTCCCAAACTGCAACTGTCATTTCCACAGTAAACAATGCATTTTAAATGCATTTTTTGCCGTGAAAATGACAATGGTCCCAAAAATGTGTCAAAATTGTCCGAAGTGTCCGCCGCAATGTCGCAGTCACGAAAAAAATCGCTGATCGCCGCCATTAGTAGTAAAAAAAATATGTTTTTATATATATTTTTGGGGGGATATCTATTATAGCAAAAAGTAAAAAATATTGCATTTTTTTCAAAATTGTCGCTCTATTTTTGTTTATAGCACAAAAAATAAAAACCGCAGAGGTGGTCAAATACCACCAAAAGAAAGCTCTATTTGTGGGAAAAAAGGACGCCAATTTTGTTTGGGAGCCACGTCGCACAACCGCGCAATTTTCTGTTAAAGCGACGCAGTGCCGAATCGCAAAATCTGGCCTGGTCTTTTAGCTGCATTTTGGTCCGGGTCTTAAGTGGTTAAAAGGCTGACCACCACTGCCTTACACCGATATATTGGTTGCCAGCATGGTTTTGACGCAAATATTGTGCGATTTTATGCCCTCGAGCATGTTTTACCACATGTTCGTGGTGGTGACATAGATGTGACCTTGCTACAGCTAGAGACACGTTTTGATCCATAACCTTGATACTACTAAGTACCCAGCACTCAATGAGTACATTAGCTTTAAGTCCTTTTTATGAGTTATAAATTAAATTTATTTTATTATGTATTGTGTATATTCTCTATAGTCCTGTTGAGTCCTCTCCGAGGACCCATGCCCATTCCCATCCCTGCGCTATTCCCTATTTTAACCACTTCTTGTATATATCCTGATGTCATCATGGGACTTATCTGACCGATATTCTATTCCTCCCTTATTCCCATTTTGTATTACCTTCTTTTTCTTCCCTCCCTTTTTTATATTGTCCCTATATCTACTATTAAGTCACTTTGATCGCTATTATAAATGACAGTGTATGTGTATAAACTTATGGTTTTGCTACATATGTTTGAATGATTGAAAAATGCTATAACTATGTCTTTGTTCTTTTCACCAGATTTTCAGAATGTCTCCTTTTTGGGCTCCGTTCTCATGGTCTGTGAATATCCTGTGATCTCTTTTACATCGCTGTGTGGTTTCAACTGCGTTTGATTGACTCTGTTTTTGGTTCCTGCCCTTGCTCTGGTATTAGCCCTGTCCTTATGTGGCAGTTTTGTGATGCTATCTTGGCCCCCCGCCCCTTGGCTGTATGGACACCCAAGGGCCGTGTTGTCTATTGACACACTGCCCGCCCCTGGTCACGCCTTGCTCTGTCCTCACCGTCCTGACCATCTCCGCCCTCCCCCTTTACAAGATCTTGCTGAATTGCGTGTGTCTGATCGCTGTGCTAATTCCCCATTGGCCGGCGACTGACGTCACGCCCCACAGCATTATGGGGTTTGTAGGCACGTTTGACGGCGCATGCGCGATTGGCCACTTTTTTGTCCGCAGCTGTTCAGTGGTTTTCATCACTGATCAGCTGGGGGGTTATTTAAGCAGGCTCATTCAGCACATGTTTGCTGCTGAGCCTGTTGGGTGCTGTCTCTCAGTCTTGTTTGATGAAAGGTAAACTGCTATTTTTTTCCTTTTTCCTTTGACCTATTTATTTTCTTTTGACATTTTTTTTTCTTTTTTGCTCTCTTGGTTGACTTTAAATGTCACCCTTGAGAATGTTGGACCTTTTCTAATGGTCGATACTTATTTATACCTTTCAGGCTTTTTACTTTCCCTCTGCCTTTGACTAAAGTCTTATGTCTTATAGACCCCACATCTCTCCATAAAGAGGACCTGTCACGCACCATTCCTATTACAAGCAATGTTTACATTGCTTGTAATAGGAATAAAAGTGATAAAAACAAGTGTTTCCTGATGAAGCAATAACTGTGAAACGCGTAGAGGCTTCTGGGATACACGCAGAGTGGAAGTACGTCACACATTGTTCCCTGCCATTGAACCGCAGGGAAACAGAGGCGTGGAACGCACGCCATTTGAGAAGGAATCTACACGCTGGTGAGCGGTTGATACGCTTGATACTGCCAAAGGGACCCGGTGCCGGTCTGAGGCACCTTTCTTGTGAGTGTACCACTGTTTTTATAATTTTTTATTAAAACTTTTTTTGACATACTACACCCCTTGTTTTTGAGATACTAAGGAACCTTAAAGGGGTTGGAAAGAAAATATTTTTTTTCTCTAAATAGCTTCCTTTACCTTAGTGCAGTCCTCCTTCACTTACCTCATCCTTCGATTTTGCTTTTAAATGTCCTTATTTCTTCTGAGTGTGGAGAAAGCCTCTTAAGGGGGGAGGGGGCGAGCAGGCAAGTCAGGACACTCTCTACTTTGCAGATAGAGAAAAGAGCTGTGTGTTAGTGGGCATCCTGATACTCCTGCTAGCCCCCCCCCCCACCTAAAGAGGCTTTCTCCACACCAGGAAGAAAGCCTTGCATTACGGTGTGTAGTTACAGACAGAAGAACAGGAAGTGAGGATTTCTCAGAAGAAATAAGGACATTTTAAAGCAAAATGGAAGGATGAGGTAAGTGAACGAGGACTGCACTAAGGTAAAGGAAGCTATTTAGGTAAAAAAAATCCTTTACAACCCCTTTAAGGAAAGGGAGGAGGAGTACAGATCTAGTGGCTATCAGATAAGCAATAATTTAAGGCCTTCTGTTTTTCTTGGTCTGGTGAGTGTTCAATTTAGCAGTTGGGGACGGTGGCACGTGTTCATCGGGTGGAAGAATAAGTTGAACTTTTTTAATACATTTACCACAAGGAGCACTGTAGTGGATATTTTTGTATTGGGACGCATTGTGAATTGGACTTTTCTCTGCTGTTTCATATTGAAAATTTCTTTGCTGTTTCATATTGAAATTTTTCGTTTTTTTTTTTGCACATTGCATGTCAATACTTCTATGTTGTTTAGGTTCACTATGTAGCATCTGAAGGGATATCTATATTTATATATAACGTATTTATCGGCGTATAACACACACTTTTTCCCCCTTAAAATCAGGGGAAAATCGTGGGTGCGTGTTATACGCCGATCCCCGCTGTCTGAGGGAAGAGGAACGCGCGCCGCTAAATTACATTGAGACGAGATCTTCTCCCTGTGTATCCGGCACTCCGTCACGCACAGCCACACCTCCTGGCCCCGCATTGGACTACAGTACTGTCTATCATATGAGCAGGGACAGGAGGCGTGGCTGTAAGTGACGGAGCGACGGATACACAGGAAGAAGATCTCGGCTCCTATGTAATTTAGCGGTGCTCGCTCCTCTCCTCTTTAGATGTAATTTAGCGGGGATCTCGCTCACCCTCTTCCCTCGGTGACAACAGAGATGAAGGCGATCACGGCTCTATGTAATTCAGCGGTGATCTCGCTCCCCCTCTTCCCTCGGTGACAACAGAGATGAAGGAGATCACGGCTCTAAGTAATTCAGCGGCGATCTCGCTCACCCTCTTCCCTCGGTGACAACAGAGATGAAGGAGATCACGGCTCTATGTAATTCAGCGGTGATCTTGCTCCCCCTCTTCCCTCGGTGACAACAGAGATGAAGGAGATCACGGCTCTATGTAATTCAGCTGCGATCTCGCTCCCCCTCTTCCGTCGGTGACAACAGAGATGATCTGAAGCTGAAAGGTAAAAACTGCAGATTGGCACTGAACAGGGAGAGCATTTTGATAAATTTATAGGCTTCAGATGGGCACTAATCAAACTGCATTGAAGATCAATGCTGCAGATGAGCACAGATCTGGCTGCATTGATGCTCAGATACCATTATTTTGCTTCTAAGGCCCCGTACACATGGTCGGTTAGGTCCGATGAGAATGAACCAAAGTTAATTTTCATCAGACCAAACCGACCGTGTATATAGGCTATCGGTCTGTTTTCCTTCGGTCCAAAATTTTAAAACATGCATCAAAACCGTACTGATGGACCGCTGCCCGATCGGACCAAACCAATGGTTAGTACAGAAAAGTATCGGTTCAAAACCCGCGCATGCTCAGAATCAAGTCGACGCATGCTTGGAAGCATTGAACTTCGTTTTATTCAGCACGTCGTGTGTTTGACGTCACCGCGTTCTGACCCGATCGGATTTTGGACTGACGGTGTGTACACATATCAGGCCGTACGGCCACTTCAGAGGTGAACCGATTCTCATCGGTTTTGTCCGACCTAAGTGGTTTATTTAAAAAAAACTTCCCTCTTAAATTGGGGTGCTTGTTATACGCTGGTGCGTGTTATATGCCGATAAATACGGTATATGTATATATATACGGTTTTCTGACACATTTTTTATTATATACTGTATATATATTTTTATATATATTTTTTTATTATATATTATTTGCACTGTTTTTTTCCACATAGCATGTTTGTTTGCATATTTTGCACACAACCTATTATTTACTAGGGACTTATTTGTATATTTTGCACAGATTTTTCACCGGTTCTAATTTAATTTAATTTAATTAAAACAATTCTGATTGGATTGGTGCAGTAACACTTTCTTGGCATATTTTTTTCCACCTCCTTTTTGGAGGTGTATATAGTACTGCAGCAGATTGCTAATATTAATCCTCTCTTGCGCCGGTGACGTTTACATTACTCAATATCTGGTGGCATGTGACTGTGGCAATCTGCATCTGGTGGCAAGTGACTGTGGCATCTGGTGGCATGTGGCTATCTGCATCTGATGGCAACCTGTATCTGGTGGCATGTGGCAATCTGCATCTGGTAACATTTGACTGTGGCAATCTGTATCTGGTGGCATGTGACTGTGGCATGTGGCAATCTGCATCTGGTGGCATGTGGCAACTGACTGTGGCAATCTGCATCTGGTGGCATGTGACTATCTGCATCTGGTGGCATATGACTGTGGCATGTAGCAATCTGCATCTGGTGGCATGTGGCAATCGGCATCTGGTGGCATGTCACGGTGGCAATCTGCATCTGGTGGCATGTGACTTTGGCATGTGGCAATCTACATCTGGTGGCAATCTGCATCTGGTGGCATGTGGCAACTGACTGTGGCAATCTGCATCTGGTGTCATGTGATTATCTGCATCTGGTGGCATGTGGCAATCTGCATCTGGTGGCATGTGACTGTGGCATGTAGTAATCTGCATCTGGTGGCATGTGGCAATCTGCATCTGGTGGCATGTGGCAATCTGCATCTGGTGGCATGTGACAATCTGCATCCGGTGGCAGGCAATGTGGCAAGAGGCAATTTTCATCTGGTGGCAGGCGATGTGGCACGTGCCAATCTGGTGACAGACACCTTGGCGAACTGCATCTGGTGGCATATTCTGCATTATGGTGAGTTGAACTATTTAATTTTATAATACAATATAATAATAAAAATAATGTGCTTCAATCGTGCTAACACCAGCCATTTCCCGACAAATTGGCTGCAAAAAAACGCATTGTCACCCTCCTCTGGTCTTGGCACAATTTTCATCCACAAAGCCAGTTCCCGATGACAAAAAGGTTGGGGACCACTGCCCTAGGGTGTAACTTTCTAGCAATGATGATTTTTACATGTAGAAGAGGAGTGCCAGAATAGGCCCGGTATGGAAGTGGGCAGGGGCTACACATATATAACCTATGCTACCCATACTAATGCTGGATCTGATAATTAATTTTCAGTAATTTCTGTTAATTAGTGTAAAAAAAATTCACTGTGCTGGCCAATCACAGCAGACACAAATGAAAGTAGTACTGCCAAGGCACTCAGACTGAGCTATTTATGCAACAGATCGCAGCAGAACTACATTGGATTTGTTGGGCAGGTGAGTATCTGGGTAAGAGGGGACAAAAAATGTCAGGCGGTGAAGATGGAACTTTATCTTTAATTATAAAAAAGGTAGAGGTAGGGGTCTCAACTTATAAGTCCCTGTACATCTGGCATTTATACAGGGAACCCCCATGTATGAGGCCTCGTACACACGACAGAGTTTCTCGGCAGAATTCACCGAGAAACTCGGTCAAAACCCGGATTCTGCCGAGAAACTCTGTCGTCTGTACACTTTTGGCTCGATGGAGCCGCCGAGGAGCTCGTCGAGAAAATAGAGAACATGTTCTCTATTTTCTCGTTGTTCAATGGGAGAAGGCGGCCCGCCGAGCTCCTCGGCGGCTTCACCCCAGAACTCGACGAGGAACTGCTGGGGCCCCTGTGCGGACACCAACATCTGCCTGCGTGTGAGGATAGAGGTAAAAAGACGCCCCCCCCCCCCCCCCGCTTCTCCAAAAAAAAAACTGAAATGTCATTTTTTTTTTTTTTTGCCTGGGGCCCCCAAATGTCTTCGAAACGGCCCTGACAGTGAGGCATGGGCACAGTGAGGCATGGGCACAGTGAGGCATGCAGATGGACACCCTAGGCTTATACTCGAGTCAATACGTTTTCCCATTTTTTTTGTGGTAAAATTAGGTGCCTTGACTTATATTCGGGTCGGCTTATACTCAAGTATATACGGTATATTACTATTTTTTTTTTAGACTGTTACAGTCTACCTAATTTGAAATGGTGTCCTTAATTCTGAAACATTTCACTGTGAGAATAGACATTTGTATAAGATACTGTAAATGTCTTGCCCACATATTTCCACTGTCATTGACACCTCCAGTTTTCCCATGGTATCCTGAAAGAAAATGTTCTTGTTAAGTAAAATAGGCAGAGGACTTTTACTTGTGAACTAATTGTGATTTGTTTGCGAATGGCAGACAGCTGTATGTTGGTGTTGACCTCTTCCACTTTGCCAGTGTGGTACAATATGGGCCTGCTCCAGAAACAGCAGGTGTCAATATTGTTTAACCCTCATTACAACCCTCTTCACAACAGGAGCCGCTGTTCAAGAGCAGTGGGGCATGTGATGTGGGTGAGCCCAGTGTCTGAGTGCAGAGGGTCAGAGGGTTAAGCTTAGTTAATGTGTCATTCTTTCACTGAAAGAAATAGGTCTTTTTCTGGTCACTGGAAAAAATGCAGTTTAATTAATCAATGTGGAATTACCTCCACTTGTAAGATAAGGGAATAGCAGAAAGAGAAGAATTCCTAAAGTGGCTATTTAACAAAAGTGACACCAATAAAAGACGTGCAAATATAAATATAATAAATATTGTAATGTAGTAATAATAATATATTCTTTTGGGGAAAAAAATAATTTTGTAATGTGTGAGTTTTATTATATATTATATAAACTTTTGATCATTTAGAAAAACCTAGGAGGACAGCAAAAGAATTAAGCCAGGTTCACACTATTGCGAATTGGATGAGGAATCCCTGCATCCAATTCGCAATAGCAGGAGAATGTGCATGCTCTCTATAGAGCAGGATTACAAATCTCCGATGCGGCTCAGGTGCAAATTTGCACAGGAGCTCTGTGCGTCTTTTGGTTTGTTTTAGGTCTGAATTCAGCCCAAAAAAAATTGTGCTGAAATTGGACCTGAAACAGTGAACCAGGACGCACAGGACTCCTGCTGGGAGCCGCATCAGCATCCAATGTGAACGGAGCCAAAGTCTGGGTTCACACTTATGCAAAGTAGATGGTTTTCCCCACATCCAATTCGCATTACAGGAGACAGGCTCTCAATGGGATTCACAAATATCCGGGGTGGAGGCGGAGCGTATTGCACAGGGGTCATGTGCATATTTGGCTCCGTATCAGATCGGAAATCAGGCAAATATTTGTGCCTGATTCATCCCTGAAATGGAGAACAGGGTCTCACCAAACCCCTGCTGTGAGCCGCATCCGTATTAGGTGTGAACCCAGCCTTAAAGTTCATGTTAGTATTATATAGCCACTCTGTAGCCTTTTACATTATATACCTTTATATAATGCATTCTTATGTGCCTGTGTGTAAGGCTGTTTTCACACTGGGGCGGGGGGTGTTAGTGGTAAAGCACGGCTAATTTTAGCAGCGCTTTACCACTGTTATAGGGTGGAGAGACAGGGAGGGGAGTTTGTTTAGAGTGGAGAAGCAGGGAGGGGATTTTGTTCAGGGTGGAGAGGTAGGGAGGGGAGTTTGTTTAGGGTGGAGAAGCAGGGAGGGGGATTTTGTTCAGGGTGGAGAGGTAGGGAGGGGAGTTTGTTTAGGGTGGAGAAGCAGGGAGGAGGGGGGTTTTGTTCAGGGCAGAGAGGCAGGGGGGATATTATTTAGGGTGGAGAGGCAGGGAGGTTTTTTTTAGGGTGGAGAGGCAGGGAGGGGGATATTGTTTAGGGTGGAGAGGAAGGGGGGAAGTTGTTTAGGGTGGAGAGGCAGGGAGTTTTTTTAGGGTGGAGAGGCAGAGGGGGGGTATTGTTTAGGGTGGGGAGGCATGGAGAAGGTTTTTTTTTTAAGGTGGAGGGGGTGTTATTGTTTAGGGTGAAGAGGCAGGGAGGGGATATTTGTTTAGGGTGAAGAGCATCCTCCCGCAAAAAAAGTTATGCCACATTCACACAGTCGGACTTTTCCACGGGCAAGCCTCCATCGGAAGGGGCATTAGGAGCAAAATCGCTCCTCCGCCCCTGCTGCCCCCATGCTTCGGCATATATGCTCTTTTTTTTAATTGTGGTGGTAAAATCACCTCCTACAGCACTGGAGTCACGGCTTTATGTATCGTGGGAGCAAACGCTACTGCTGTCAAGATAAATAAATCCATGCTGCAGCTGAATGGCATACCTGAAAACAAAAATATTGGTTAACAATAAAACACAGTAAACAGTAAAGTATAAAAAAATGACATACCTGAAAAGCAATCATGATAAAACATAACAACAATAAAACATTGCAGAATAGAATACAGTAAAAAATAGCAGAACAGTAGAGAGAAAATAGAGAGAGAGAACAAAAAAACGACAACTATATATATATTTTTTTTACGTTTTTTTTACACTTTTTTTTGTAACTGTAATAACTGTAACGGTTCGGTTCCAGGTTTGGATCTCACAAAATGCTATGGCATTACGGGACTTCAAGCTTCCAGGAACAGTTGCTGGGTTAATATGTCATCTGATCACTTCCGTTGGCCCCGTCGAAAGTCTCGTAACCGCTCTTGCAACTGAAACCGGTCAGGAGGGCGACAGTGTCGTTGAGGCTGGGCATCCAGCGATTCGGGCCCGGAGGAAACAGGGCTGGCCGGAATGGGTACGGCAGGGCCAAGAAGGGATCTCCCAGCTCAGAGGGTAAACAGACTGGGGCTGGAGCTTTGACTAAAGCATCAACCTTGGCTTCCGTGGTGTGTATACCTTCTGCATCCACAAGGTGGCCACAAAACTCCAATTTAGGCACCATGAATTGGCATTTTGCTAAGTTCACTTTCAGACCCTGTTCTTGGAGTCTCGCCAACACAAGCTCCACATTCTGCTTGTGTTCCTGGTCGGTCCGTCCTGTAATGAGCATGTCATCTAGCAGGCACTGAGTGAAAGGAATGTCCGCCAAAATCTCATCCATTTTTCGTTGCCAAATGGCTGGGGCAGAGGCTAACCCAAACACCATCAGATTATATTGATACAGTCCCTTGTGGGTGTTGATGGTCAGAAACTTGCGGGAAGAAGGATGGACCTCAAACTGAAAATATGCTTGTTTGAGATCAAGCTTGGTGAACTTTTGACCTCCTGCAAGAGAGGCAAAAATGTCATCCACTCTGGGTAGGGGATACTGGTCTATTTCCAGTTGAGAATTCAGTGCCATGCGGAAATCGCCACAAATGCGCAAGTCCCCATTCGATTTCTTTACCGGTACAACTGGTGATGCCCACTCGCTGTGCTCTACCTTTGAGATGACACCTTGTTCCTCCAGCCGACTTAGTTCTGCTTCCACACCTGCTCGGAGTGCGAAAGGTACTGTCCGAGCTTTGAAGAACTTAGGCTGAGCGTTGGGTTTCAGCTTGAGTCTCACACAGTCATGCTTTATTTTTCCCAACTGGTCATCAAAAATCTTTGGGAACCGCTGCTTCAGGGACACCACCCATCCCTCATTATCTCCTAATGGAATTGTAACGGTGTTACAGGGACTTATGGCGATGTCTGGCATACCAAAGTGAGCAATCCAGTCTCTCCCAAATAGAGGGGGTCCCCCATTTTCTAGGATATATAATGGCAGTCTCTTTGTCTGACCCTTGTACAATACCTGTACTTTTGCGTAACCCAGTGGGTGGAGTATCTGTTTTTGAGTATGTCTGCAGTTTGATTGGTGTTGGGCGGACAGTTTTCCGGGTCTGAAGTTGTCTCCATTGTTTCTGGGTGATAACTGAAACTGCTGCTCCTGTGTCTACATCCATCTTGAGTCTCTTTCCCTCAATGGTTACATCTACAGTCTTTGTGGAGGGTGCTGAATGATGCATATGATGTATGTCTAACCTGTGGAGCACTTCCTCATCCTCTGACTCAGATGATGATGTATATCTTCCCACCATATATGTCTTAGTCTTGGGGTTCAGAGGTTGTTTATCTCGCACCTTCTTGCTACGGCAAACTCGTTTCAGATGGCCGGTCCTACCGCAATTATGACAGGTCTGATCCTTAAACCGGCAGACTTTGTGGTCATGGTCTGTATTCCCACAATGGTAGCAAGCTGACTCCCGGCTTGGTGGGGGTCTGTATTTCCAGTTTGCAGCAGTTGGCTTGACTGCTGTTCTGAAAACTTCCTGCTTCACCTCTTCCCTTCTGCTCTGGGGGTTCAATTCCTCTGTATCTTTCACAGCCATTTCCATCACTGAAGCTATCTCAATTGCCTTTGTAAGGGTAAGGTCTTTCTCTGTTAACAGTCTCTTTTGTGTTGACTCACAACTCAGTCCCATAACAAACTTATCTCTCAGTGCAGTAGGTAGGTAGTCCCCAAAAGAACAGGTAGAGGCTAGTCTGCGAAGGGCGAGCACATAAACTTTAATCTCTTCCCCTGTCTGCTGCTGCCTCTGATAGAAGCGAAATCTTTAGGCTGGAAGTGATCCTCTAGCAGTGTCAGCAGCTCTGCCAATGTCTTAGCTGCTGGTTTTACAGGGGAAAGCAGATCCCTAAGAGTGTCATATGTTTTGGCCCCAACCACTGTCAGAAATACTGCTACTTGCCTGTTGTCTGGGATGGCATTTGCACTGAAATACTGTTCCAGTCTCTCAACCCAGGAACTCCAGGATGTCTGTTCTCCATCAAACTCACTTAATGTCCCGATTAATGACATTTTCCTGCTGGGATCTGTGATTGCTTTTATCCAGGTGACAATCCACAATGTCTTTGTCCCTCTCTCAGACTGATAGACACTTTGTAAATCCCATCCTCGTTGCCACTGTTATATCCTCTGTGTTGTGAGGGACACAAGACTCTGGTCTGGAACAATGGATGTTTATTCAGTACAGGCTGTACACTGCAACATGCATCTCAGGACAATACATATCTCTGCTTTCTACATGTGCTCTCTCTAAGATGGCTACTATGCCCCTTGACCCTTGTCATCACTGCTGGGTGGAGCCAGCCTTAAAGTGCCAGTACATGTGGAACTCTTCAGGTATAACACATGAAATGCAGCCACTTTGTCCCATCAAATGCAGCCACTGTGCCCCATCAAATGCAGCCACTGTGCCCCATCAAATGCAGCCACTGTGCCCCATTAAATGCAGCCACTGTGCCCCATCAAATGCAGCCACTGTGCCCCATCAAATGCAGCCACTGTGCCCCATCAAATGCAGCCACTGTGCCCCATCAAATGCAGCCACTTTGTCCCATCAAATGCAGCCGTTGTGCCCCATCAAATGCAGCCACTGTGTCACATCAAATGCAGCCACTGTGTCACATCAAATGCAGCCACTGTGTCACATCAAATGCAGCCACTGTGTCCCATCAAATGCAGCCACTTTGTCCCATCAAATGCAGCCACTTTGTCCCATCAAATGCAGCCACTGTGCCCCATCAGATGCAGCCACTGTGCCCCATCAGATGCAGACACTGTGCCCCATCAAATGCAGTCACTTTGTCCCATCAAATGCAGCCACTTTGCCCCATCAAATGCAGCCACTGTGCCCCATCAAATGCCCCACACTGGTGCTCAACATTTTTTTGGGGGGAAGCAATCAAACTGAACAAAAACATCAAATGCAGCCACTGTGCCCCATTATATGCAGCCACTGTTCCCCCAATCAAATGCAGCCACTGTGCCCCATTAAATGCAGCCACTGTGCCCCATTAAATGCAGCCACTTTGTCCCATCAAATGCAGCCACTTTGTCCCATCAAATGCAGCCACTTTGTCCCATCAAATGCAGCCGTTGTGCCCCATCAAATGCAGCCGTTGTGCCCCATCAAATGCAGCCGTTGTGCCCCATCAAATGCAGCCACTGTGCCCCATCAAATGCAGCCACTGTGCCCCCATCAAATGCAGCCACTTTGTCCATTAAATACAGCCACTGTGCCCCATCAAATGCAGTCACTGTGCCCCATCAAATGCAGCCCACTGTGACACACCCTCCACCCACTCGCTGTCTGACGACACTTACCCCATCTTAGTGTCCGGTCAGGCATGAATCTATCCATTTTACATATGGGGGTGGCATAATGGAGGGCGGTGCAGTGCCCGTGTGCCCTAATGGACAGGCCGCCACTGTGGCGGTTTTCCATAGCCCCAGGTCCCTCAGACTTCTAATTAGATATGTGCATTTGTGCTGCATTTTATGGGAATTGCACCACAGATGCGGCATGCAGGACTTTTTGTGCCCTTTCAGGACATGCAGCAAAAATGTACAACCTAATAGAAGTCTATGGGACTGGAGGGTAACATGCCAGAAACACAGGCACTGCAGATAAACTGCAGCTTGCCAGTGTGAACCCACATCATAACATCTAGGGAGGGCAAGAAAACTGTTCACAGGCTGCTGTAATATAACACTTAATATGCAGAGAGGGGGGAGAGAGAGCAGGAAGGAGCGAGGAGAAGCTTACTTGTTGTCACTTACTTGGAATGGGACATAATGGACAGTCCAGGAGGGGCTCACTTTTTTTTTTTTTCTAAGGCTGTGGATTGCCGAGCTGACTGCTTTGTTTTAACTTTCCCGCCCACAAATCTTCTTCACAGACAACACAGGGCTGCAGGAGTGTGGGCGGGGAAAGAAAGAGCAGCTCCACCCAGCCTCTGATAGAGCTTTGTGTGGAGGAGGGAGGGGCTGGGCATATCTAAGGCCCCATGAACACAAGACGCTGGTAACTCGAGCTCAGAGGCATTTGGGCATTTTTTTCAACTGCCCCTGAACACATTTAATGTTATCCTATGTGTCCATGCACACATTCGTTTTTTTTTTGTGTTTTAAAGCAGTTGGGTTTAGGCTCGTTTTTTCAGAAGCAACATTTTGGGTTCAGATGCAAAAGTTTTCGCGTATCAGACGCAAATCGCGGCAAACGCGGCAGGTACCGGCGTTTGCCAGCGATTTCGTTTTTGTAGGCGTTTTTAAAAGTGACCTATTTTTTTTACATTAGAAATCTCAAAAATGATGGCAAATTATGAAAAACCATAAAAAAACATTAAAAAATGTAATTGCTTGCATTGCATTGTGGACAATCCACAACTTGTGCAGGTGACGTGGCCCAGGTGATGTGGCAGGTGACGTGGCCAGTGGAAAATCCACAAACTTGTGGTAGGTGATGTGGCCAGGTGATGTGGCAGATGACGTGGCCAGGTGGACGTGGCATTGGACAATCCACAACTTGTGGCTGGTGACATGGCCCAGGTGACGTGGCAAGTGGACAATCCAAAACTTGTGGAAGTGACATGGCCAGGTGATGTGGCAGGGTGACGTGGCCAGGTCACGTGGCCAGTGGATAATCCACAACTTGTGACATGTAACATGGCCCAGGTGACGTGGCAAGTGTACAATCCACAACTTGTGGTAGGTGACGTGGCCAGGTGATGTGGCAGGTCACGTGGCCAGTGGCCAATCCCACAACTTGTGGCAGGTAACATGGCCAGGTGACGTGGCAAGTGTACAATCCACAACTTGTGGTAGGTGACGTGGCCAGGTGATGGGGCAGATGACATGGCCAGGTCACGTGGCCATGGACAATCCATACTTGTGGCAGGTGACATGGCCAGGTAACGTGGAGGTGACGTGGCCAGGTCATGTGGCAAGTGGGACAATCCACAACTTGTGGCAGGTGACATGGCCTCGGTGACGTGGCAAGTGGACAAATCCACAAACTTGTGGCAGGTGACATGGCCAGGTGACGTGGCAGGTGATGTGGCCAGGTGAAATGGCCTGGTGATGTGGCAAGTGGACAATCCACAACTTGTGGCAAGTGACGTGCCAGGTGATGTGGCAACGTGAACAATCCACCAATTGTGGCAGGTGACATGCCAGCAGTGATGTGAACAGGTGATGTGGCAGGTGACGTGGCCAGGTGACGTGGCAATTGGACATCTGCATCATGTGGCAAGGTAACGTGGCAAGTGGACAATCCACAACTTGTGGACAGGTGACATGGCCAGGTGATTTGGCAAGTGGATAATCCACAACTTGTGGCAGGTGTCGTGGTCAGGTGGTGTGGCAAGTGGACAATTCACAACTTGTGGCAGGTGACGTGGCCAGTGGACATGGCAGTGGAAATTCCACAACTTGTGGCCGGTGATGTGGCCAGGGTTGACGTGGCAGGTGACGTGGCAGGTGACATGGCCAGGTGATGTGGCAAGTGGACAATCCACAACTTGTGGCAGGTGATGTGGTCAGGTGATTTGGCAAGTGGACAATCCACAACTTGTGGCAGGTAACATGGCCAGTTGACGTGGCCAGTGGACAATCCACAACTTGTGGCAGGTGAGTGGCCAGGTGATGTGCAGGTGACCGTGGCCAGGTTAACGTGGGCCAGTGGACAATCCAAACTTGTGGCAGGTGCGCTGGCAGGTGACATGGCAGATGACGTGACAAGTGGACAATACACAACTTGAGGCAAGGTGACGTGGCAAGTGGACAATCCACAACTTGTGGCAGGTGACGGGGCAGGTGACGTGGCAGGTGATGTGGCCAGTGGACAATCCACAACTTGTGGCAGGTGAGTGGCAGGTGACGTGGCCAGTGGACAATCACAACTTGTGGCAGGTGGCGTGGCCAGGTGACATGGCAGATGACATGGCAAGTGGACAATACACAACTTGTGGTAGGTGACGTGGCCAGGTGATGTGGCAGGTGACGTGGCCAGGTCACGTGGCCAGTGGACAAGGTGATGTGCCAGGTCACGTGGCCAGGTGACATGGCAAGTGGACAATCCACAACTTGTGGCAGGTGACGTGGCCAGGTGACGTGGCCAGGTGACGTGGCCAGGTGATGTGCCAGGTGACGTGGCCAGGTGATGTGCCAGGTGACGTGGCCAGGTGATGTGGCCAGGTGACATGGCAAGTGGACAATCCACAACTTGTGGCAGGTGACGTGGCCAGGTGACGTGGCCAGTGGACAATCCACAACTTGTGGCAGGTGGCGTGGCCAGGTGACATGGCAGATGACATGGCAAGTGGACGATACACAAGCAGATGACATGGCAGATGACATGGCAAGTGGACAATACACAACTTGTGGTAGGTGACGTGGCCAGGTCACGTGGCCAGTGGACAATCCACAACTTGTGGAAATTGACGTGGCAGGTGACGTGGACAATCCACAACTTGTGGAAGGTGACGTGGCCAGGTGACGTGGCAGGTGATGTGGCCAGGTCACGTGGCAAGTGACGTGGCCAGGTCACAATCCACAACTTGTGGCAGGTAACGTGGCCAGGTGACATGGCAGGTGACGTGGCCAGTGGACAATCCACAACTTGTGGCAGATGACGTGGCCAGGTAATTTGGCAAGTGCATAATCCACTTGTGGCAGGTGACGTGGCAAGTGGACAATCCACAACTTGTGGCAGGTGTCGTGGTCAGGTGACGTGGCAAGTGGACAATCCACAACTTGTGGCAGGTGACGTGGCCAGTTGACGTGGCAGGTGACGTGGCCAGTGGACAATCCACAACTTGTGGCAGGTGATGTGGCCAGGTGACGTGGCAGGTGATGTGGCCAGGTGACGTGGCAGGTGACATGGCCAGGTGACATGGCAAGTGGACAATCCACAACTTGTGGCAGGTGACGTGGCCAGGTGACATGGCAGATGACGTGGCCAGTGGACAATCCACAACTTGTGGCAGGTGGCGCACTTGGCCAGCTCAGTGGCCTTTTTGCAGGACATTAGAGCAGCCCAGGGGGCAAATGCATTCTTGCAACCCAGCCCAGTCCGCCCCAAGGGCCTTGGTACACCTCTGGGTAGAAGTGACATGCGGGCCCCCGAGGGCCGTTCGCAGGCCGCCAGGGCCATTCGCGGGCCGCCGCGGCCCACCGGGCATATGCCCGGTTTGCCCTATGGCAGTCCGGGCCTGGTGACTATCTTTTGCCTCATAATTCGTAGAGCTCCATGTATAGCACGTTGCCTTGTCACAGAACGTATAGAACTTGACCCTGTATCTGGCACGCTTGCTGGCGAGGTACTGTTTAAAGCGGCCAGAACATTTAATCAGGGACGCAGACAACTTGATCGGGACTAAACAAGGCTGCAAAACGTTTGTTGAAGTTGTTTATGAGGGGCCGAATTTTGTAGCGCCGATCGTATTCAGGGTTTCCACGAGGACGACAAAGTTCATTGTCATTGAAGTGCATGAACTACAAGATCTGTTTGTATCGTGCCCTGGCCATGGAGCAAGAGAACACGGGCATATGGTGAATTGAGTGTTTGGACCAATATGTCCGCAAATTCGTCAATTAATGTATGCCCATGTTGAGGAAAAGGCCCAGAAAGGTCTTAAATTCGGAAACTGTAATTGGTTTCCAATCCCTGGCAAGGGAGGGCAACTGGGGATTAGCGGCGATGAATTGACAAGCATACAAATTAGTTTGGTCCACAATAGATCTATAGAGATCTTCCGTGAAAAACCGCAAATAAAAATCAAGTGGCGTAAAATCATCTTTTTCCACCTGAATTCCGGGTTGGCCAGTGAATGGGGGAAGTACGGGTTCTGCAGAAGTGGTGGGCACCCAATCAGGATTGGCGAATTCTGCAGGAAGGACACTATGGGCACGACTGGTGGGCCTGTCTTGTCTTCTCTGGTGGCAGCGGGACACTACTTGTGCTTGCCACCTCGCCAGCTTAAACTGCACTTATGGGACTTGCTACGACACCAAGTGTTACTGCAGTGCTGGAATGTACGACCAGGGTTGTACTAGGCTGCTGGTGCTTGCCAGTTCACCAGAAGGATGAGCGGCACTAGTACTTTCTCTGCTCATATAAGAGCCCTGCGGTTCTTGCACCTCAACAACAGCAGAATGGGGTCGGGTACACCTGACCTTAGCAGGGACCTCACCTTCGTAGCCAGAGCTATCTGTGATGGAGCCGCTGTCATGTACGGGATCGTATTCTGAGCCTGAATCTGACAGATGCGTGACCTCCTCCTCACTATCTGTCATGCTCAGAAACGTTGTCGGCCTCTTCATAGTGTACCTTCAATTTACATTTTGGGCTCCAAATTTACTTCACAGGTAAAAAAGCACCTGAGCGACTGAGTGAAGCGCTACCAATAAAACTGTTAGCGATGCAGGGATCAGGCCTGACTCTGCAAACGTGCAGTTATGTGTTTAGTGTTTTGTAAGTAACAGTAATCGATCAATACTGCACTTGGGTGGGCTGGGGCGACACAGACCCTATCTGGGGGCGATCAAGGGGTTAAACCTTTATTAGAGGGGTACCCTGGACCTAAAAGGGCCTAAAGCTAACTGCCCTGAGACTTTTTACAGTCACAAATGACACTGCATGCAGCGATCAGTAAATAAATGACCACTGCAATCAGTGACACTGTGACTGGGGTGCAGGGGGTGATCTGGGGGGTGATTTGTGTGCCTATGTGTACTGGTGATAGTGTAGTGTTGGTGCAACTTACTATGGATGTCTTCTCTCCTCGAGCTCCAGTCAAAAAAGACCGCCTGAGGAGAGTGACATCACTTCCCCTGCCTGTGTTTACAGTTCACAGGCAGGGGAAGCGTCTCATTTGCCAGGAGCGATCGCGTGGGGGTTGCCAGAAATCAATGGCCGCCCGCTCATCACGGACCGCTCCTGAAGCGAAACGGACCGCAGAGGGGCACCGGGGGGGGGGTACAATCGGACCCCCCCACCCGCTGCAAGGCAGGCACATACAGGTACGTGGTTATGCCTGTCCGTGCAACCCTGCCGATGTATATGTACAGGCGGCGGTCCCTAAGTGGTTAATTAAACACTTTCTTCAGCTCTGTATACCAAGGAGTAAGGATGAGCTCTGGCGTGTTCCCATAGTACACCTGCAGAGCCCGCCAGGAAGTGTGCACGGCGCTGCGCTAATCACAGCCAGGGAGACATTGTCCCGATGCTTGGCTGCAGAGATCGGGAAATGTCTCCCTGGCTGTGATTAGAGCAGCGCCGTACACACCTCCTGGCGGGCTCTGCGCGTGTACTATGCGAACATGCCAGAGATCATCCTTACCAAGGAGCATGGGGAGTCATGTCCATAATGGAGATGTAATGGACAATGGCTCAAAGTGATATGATTCAGAAATATTTAGACAGAATAAAGGTGGATAAAGCACCTGGACCTAATGGCACACACCCATGATCCTAACTAGAATTGAGCTCTGTCATTTCAAAGCCACTGCTTCTACTTTTTAGGGACTCTTTAATGATGGAAATAGTACCACTGGATTGGTGTAAGGCCTATGTGGTGCCCATATTTAAAAAGGGATCAAAGTCTTTACCAAGTACAGGCGGTCCCCAGGATAAAAACATCCGACTTACTGACACATTTTTCATTATTCAGAATTCGTATGCATCCGAATTTCCGAATTACAAAAGTAACGAATTTAAACAAATCCGAAAAAACGCAAACGAAATTCGAATTGAATTCGAAAACAAATTCGAATTCGAAAACAAATTCGAATCGAATTCGAAAACAAATTCGAATCGAATTAGAAAAAATAGAAATCGATTTTCTAAAAACTACAATAAAATATAAAACAATAAAGCAATAGAATAAAAAGAATAGAAAAGAATAGAATAGAAGCTAATAAAATGTAATAAAATAGAACATGACAGTCTTCCGAAATTCGTCTAGTATAAATTTGAATTCTAGAATAGATTGGAAAATAATTTTAATTCATGGAAACTAAAATAGAAAAGAATAGAATAACAATAGAACAGAATAGAATCAGTTATAATATATTATATTTTATTCTATTCTCTTGTTTTTCCTTTCTATTCCATTCTAATCTTTTCTATTCGAATTTGAATTCATTCTATACGAAATTCAAATTTCTTATTTAATGAAATTGAATTTGAATAGAAAATATTATAATAGATTAGTTTCATATTAGAATTTGAAAAAAATTTGACCGAATTCATAAAAAGTCGATCAAATCTGAAAATTTTTATTAAATTCGAAAAAATCTACTGCATTTTGAAAAATTCTGACGCATTTAAAAAAAAATCTACCAAATTAGAAAAAACTACGGCATTTGAAAAAAATTACCGAATTAGAAAAAGTAAACTATATATAACCTATTCCAAATTCGAATTTCGTATAGAATGAAATTGAATTGGAATAGAAAAGATTAGAATAGAATAGAAAATAATATTTAATAAAATAATTCGCTTTTGTTCTATTGTTTTTCTAGTCTATTATTTTCTATTATTTCTATTCTAATTCATTCTATACGAAATTCGAACTTCTGAAGTTATCTTTCGAAATTTGAATTTCGTATAGAATGAATTAGAATAGAAAAGATTACAAAAGAATAGAAAAGAAAATAATTGGAAAGAATGGCATGCGCATGCGCAGTTATAGAAAAACGTAAAAAACGTGAGCTCAAGCCTCATTACCATAAAACACGCCCTCCTACAACACATTTGAATTCGGCGCCCTTACGCCCGCCTGCTTTAGGCTACGCCGCCGTATATTAGCAGGCAAGTACATTGAGAATCATGTACTTGCCTAGCTAACTTACGGCGGCATAGCCTAAACACACTAAGCTACGCTGCCGTAACTTTAGTCCTATCTACCTGAATCTACCTATAAGTGCCTACTATGTGCAGAAAGTGGATGTACCAGACAAAAAAAAAAAGGGAGAAACATTTCTGTGTATCCATTTCCCTTCTCCATCTCTTATATATTTGTTACGGAACCATGAACCAGACGTACAACAAGAGATAAGTGAAGATAAGAAGGCTTTATTGAAAATCAAGCTGTAAAGCAAAAGTCCAAACGGATGGTGAAACCGAAGCAGAGTCTTGCGAAGCCAGAGGTCAGGAACCAGAAGGGTAGTCAGACGAAGCCAGGATCAGGAACCAGCAGGGAAGTCAGACGAAGCCAGGATCAGGAACCAGCAGGGAAGTCAGACGAAGCCAGGATCGGCACCAGAAGCAGCAGCAGTCTTAGAAGCATGTGAACACAGGAGGACCAAGCAAGGAACTGAAGCCACAGACCTCCTATATATATGAGCCAGGCATCCAGCTCCTCCCAGTGGGAAGGAGGAGCCGCAGGGTGGGAGGCTACAAGAGACCCAGAAACCAAGATGGCCGCCAGCACATGTCAACGAAGGAGACAGGAGAGAGGTAAGACCATGACAGTACCTCCCCCTCAAGGGCCCCTCCTCCGCGGTGCAAAAACGGTTTCTGAGGGAAGCGTGCGTGGAAGGCTCGGAGCAAGGCAGGAGCATGGACATCTGCGGAGGGAACCCAGGAACGCTCCTCTGGACCATAACCACGCCAGTGGACCAAAAACTGCACCCGACCGCGGACCAGGCGTGAGTCCAGGATATTGCTCACCTCATACTCCTCATGATTGCCCACTTGGACCGGACGAGGCCGAGGAACCGAGGCAGTGAAGCGATTGCACACCAGTGGCTTCAACAGGGAGACATGAAACACGTTGGAGATCCGCATGCCAGGAGGAAGCGCAAGGGCATAGGCTACCGGGTTTACCCTGCGAAGCACTCGGAAGGGACCAACAAAGCGAGGAGCCAGCTTGGGAGTGGGCACTCGAAGGTTGAGGTTGCGAGTGGACAACCATACACGGTCTCCGACCTGGTAGGAAGGAGCAGGCGCTCGTCTGCGATCAGCCTGGAGTTTCTGGCACTGCGCAGAGACCTCAAGGGACCTCTGGATCTGTACCCAAGAGGCGCGTAGGACAGAAAGGTGATCCTCCACAGCCGGAATATCCTGGGGAGAGAATGACTCCGGTAACACGGCAGGTTGGAACCCATAATTGGCCATGAAGGGAGACGTCCCAGAGGAAGAGTTCACCGCCGTGTTCCTGGCAAACTCAGCCCAAGGCAGGAGGTCAACCCAATTGTCCATAGCAACGAAGGAATTGCTCCAAGGCCTGATTGGATCGTTCTGCGGCCCCATTGGACTGAGGGTGGTAGGCCGAGGAGAAGGAGAGATGAATCCCCAACTGGGAGCAAAAGGCGCGCCAGAACCTGGACACAAACTGACTCCCCCGATCCGACACTATCTCCTTGGGCAAACCGTGCAACCAGAAGACCTCCCAGGCAAAAATCGTGGCCAACTCTTGTGCAGAGGGTAACTTCTTGAGAGGAACACAGTGGCACATTTTGGAAAACCGATCCACAATCATGAGAATGACTGTATGGCCTCGGGATGCAGGGAGGTCCACAATGAAATCCATCCCCAGGTGTGACCATGGGCGCTCCCCGGTGGCTATGGGTTGCAGCAGGCCCAACGGAAGGTGCCGAGGGGACTTACTTTGGGCACAAACGGAGCATGCTGCTACATATGCGGCGATGTCGGAACGTAGGGAAGGCCACCAGAACAGACGTGAAACAGCCCAGGACAGCTGATTCTTACCAGGATGCCCCGCGGTCTTGGAGTTATGGTAGGTTCGCAACAACCGAGTGCGCAACTCCTCAGGCACAAAACATCTGCCATTGGGTCTCCCAGAGGGAGCACCAGATTGAGCCGCCAAAATCTGTTCACCAAGGGGAGAGGTCAGGCTGGTGCGAATGGCGGCCAGGATCTGATTCGGAGGTATGACCGAAGTCGGTATAGATTCCTCCCTGGACAGCTCGGAGTACTGCCATGATAAGGCATCCGCCCTGATGTTCTTGGAACCGGGTAGGTAGGAGACCACGTAATTAAAACGTGACAAGAACAGAGCCCATCTGGCCTGACGTGGTGTCAATCTCTTGGCCTCAGAAAGGTAGGTCAGATTCTTGTGATCCGTCAGGATGAGAACCGGAACCACCGAGCCCTCGAGCAAGTGCCTCCACTCTTTGAGAGCCTGCACTATGGCCAATAACTCCCTGTCACCAATCTGATAGTTGCACTCCGCGGGTGACAGTTTCCGGGAGTAAAACCCACAAGGAAGCAGCGGACCCTCTGGTGTTCTACGCTGAGACAGAAGGGCGCCTACTCCCGTCTCAGACGCGTCCACCTCAAGGACAAAGGGCAACCCAGGGTTGGGATGAGACAGAATCGGAGCCGAAACAAAGGCGGATTTTAGGGCCTCAAAAGCCCGAATGGCCTCGAGCGGCCAGACCTGGGAATTACTGCCCTTCCTGGTCAGATCCGTGAGAGGCTTGGCCAGCATGGAGAAGTCCCTGATGAACTTCCGATAATAATTGGCGAAGCCCAAAAAGCGCTGCAAGGAACGAAGACCACTGGGCTGAGGCCACTGTAAGACAGCCGAAACCTTCTCAGGGTCCATGGAGAACCCCTCAGCGGAAATGATGTAACCTAAGAAGGTTACCTGGGATCGGTGAAATTCGCATTTCTCAAGCTTACCGAACAGCTTGTTCTCTCGTAACCGTTGCAACACTCGCTTGACATCCAGAATGTGGGCCTCCATGGATTCAACTAGCCCCACACTGTGGTGACCATGAGAGGATCTCGGTCGATCTCCAGTCGAAAATCGGATTATGCTTCTGGAGCCAGGGGTACCCCAAGTCCACCGAGTAGTGTGGAGACGAAATAACCTGGAAGCAGACCGACTCTCTGTGAACGGCACCAATGGCTATCCCCACTGGAAGGGTCTCATGAGTCACGTGTGACGGCTGGAGGGGTCTGCCGTCTATCGCCTCTAGAGCCAGCGGGGAACCTCAAGCCTGCAGAGGAATGGAATTGGCGGCAGCGAACTCACTATCAATGAAAAAACCACCAGCACCAGAATCCACCAACGCCTGGGTCGTCACCGAGCCCCCGACCCAGGAGAGGACAACAGTGATCAGTGGTTTATCAACACGGGAAACCGGGGACGAGGAGACTCCACCCAAGATCTGCCCCCGACAGGATCTCAGGTGCGAGCGTTTCCCGGACGGTTCGGACATGCCAACCAAAAATGCCCACCGAGACCACAGTACATGCATCGGCCCTCGCGTCTCCGGAGTACCCTCTCCCCCTCGGACAGGCGAGCAAACCCCAGCTGCATGGGTTCACCCCCAGACAAGTCAACCCCAGGAGGCGTGGGAGGAGAGGGAGGCACGGGTGGGACAGCAAACGTAGGCGCCAAACTGTTAGGAGGCCTCCGCAGGCTCTCCTTAAAGGAAGGTCTCTCCCTGAGTCTGGTGTCAATCAAAATCAGGAAAGAAATAAGAGCCTCGAGCTCCACTGGTAGGTCCTTAGCCGCAACCTCATCCTTCAAGGCATCCGAGAGACCATGGAAGAAGGCAGCGACCAGAGCCTCATTATTCCAGCCCACCTCTGCTGCCAGGGTACGAAACTCAATGGCGTATTCGGCTACAGATCGTGAACCCTGTCTGACGGACATAAGGAGCTTCGCAGCAGAGGCGGCGCGAGCCGGCACATCGAATACCTTCCGAAGAGAAGCAACAAAAACGGAAAACTCGGCAACCACCGGATTGTTGTTCTCCCATAAAGGGCTGGCCCAGGCCAAGGCCTTGTCCGAGAGCAGCGAGATCAATAAGCCCACCTTTGATCTCTCAGTGGGAAAGGCATGTGGCAGCAACTCGAAATAAATGCCCACTTGGTTAAGGAAACCTCGGCACTGAGTTGGCTCTCCCCCAAATCGCTGTGGAAGGGGGGCAGAACCGGTCATACCCCGAAACACCGCAGGCGCAACAACAGGTGTCGGGGTAGACTCTGGCGCAACAACCGGAGCGGCAGTAGGAGCGGGCCCAGGAGCGACAACCGACCCATCGGCAACGGGAGCGAATGAGCCGTCCGTTCAAGCAGGGTTTGCAACGCCACGGGCGAACTGACCCAACAGGTAATCCTGCTGATCAAGTCTGGCAACCAGCGTGGGTAGTGAGGATGGCCCTGTACCGTCAAAATTCATGGCTTGGTCCTAATGTTACGAACCATGAACCAGACGTACAACAAGAGATAAGTGAAGATAAGAAGGCTTTATTGAAAATCAAGCTGTAAAGCAAAAGTCCAAACAGATGGTGAAACCGAAGCAGAGTCTTGCGAAGCCAGAGGTCAGGAACCAGAAGGGAAGTCAGACGAAGCCAGGATCAGGAACCAGCAGGGAAGTCAGACGAAGCCAGGATCGGCACCAGAAGCAGCAGCAGTCTTAGAAGCATGTGAACACAGGAGGACCAAGCAAGGAACTGAAGCCACAGACCTCCTATATATATGAGCCAGGCATCCAGCTCCTCCCAGTGGGAAGGAGGAGCCGCAGGGTGGGAGGCTACAAGAGACCCAGAAACCAAGATGGCCGCCAGCACATGTCAAACGAAGGAGACAGGAGAGAGGTAAGACCATGACAATATTTTATATTTTATATAATACTTCATAGTGTATTTCCTATAACATTTTATATTTCTATGTCACTCCCCTATCTCCTCTATTCACATCTATATCAATTCAGTGTTCAATTCCATATTAAATTCAATGGGGCAGATTCAGGTAGCTTTGCGCTTTTCTTACACATGCGCAGCGCAGCTCAATTGCGCTGCGCCGGCGCAATAGTGTGAGATTACCACCTGATTCAGGACGCATTTTCAATGCGCTCGGGTATGAGGAGAGGACCTGGGACGAGATACAAAAAAAATTGAATGACATGCGGCGTCGGGTCCGAGATAAACTTGTGCTAATACGCAAACATGCCAGGGGCACGGGAAGAGGACCAGCCTGCCCATTGCGATTGAATGCGGAGGAGGAGGTGATCGCACAAAGTTTATCGCTGGAGCAGGTGGAGGGAGTCCCAGGCTATGATTCCACTGTTGGGGACTTGGGGACAGGTAAGTGTGTTTTATCTCATATTTGCTGTGTATCATGGGAGGGGGTAGAAGAGAACATGTGAGGGGGTAGAAGGGAACATGTGACAAGTGTGTGGCTCCACCAACATGTGTTTTTTTGTGTCATCCACAGATGTTGAGGATGAAGCTGGGCCGTCGTCGGCTGCAGGGCGACCCACGCCATCCCCACATCATCATGGGGTCCAGTCAGGCCCCATGGAGATCCTGGCCATGTTGGTGGAGGAGGAGTGCGCCCATAGGCCATCTATGGAGGAGGAAGTGTTGGAGGAGTCTATTGACCTCCACCAGGAGGACTCCATATACCTCCAGGAGGATCCCACCATCCCTGACCAAGCCACCACCCCCCGACCATCACGTCATCCCCCTACAGTGTCCCTCCCACCATTGTCGCCCCCTCCAGTGTCCCTCCCACCATTGTCACCCCCTCCAGTGTGGCCCCCTCCCCTTCTTATCCCTCAGTCCGTGCCCCAGCCTCTCCTCCCAGGAAGGCTCTCTCAAAAACGAGGGGTGTACCCTCAGGCCTCCGAGAAGGGCTGCAGGAGGAACAGGGCCGGCAGACCCGTCATATAGGGGCCATGGTGGGAGATTTGAAGCGGGTGGCGGACAGCCTGGCCTCCTCCTCCTCAGTGCAGCAGTCCCTCACCCTGCATGCGGAGCTGGGGAAAAAAGACTCTGAGAGCTTGCAGGAAGTCAGGTCCAACTGTCTTGCCATGGTCACCTGCATGGTGGAGCAGCAGGGCGCCACAGCTTTGCTGACAGCGGAGGTGAGCAGGTTGGCAGGGGCGGTTGAGGCCAACACTGCCGCTGTGCGGGAGGAGGGTAGACTTACCCGGCGGCAACAGATGAACAATACCACCCGGCAGCTTCGGATGCTGGCCCAAACAAATTGTGTGCTCACCCGCCTGGCCAACGACATGGAGGGCAGGCAGGCACCACCTGCCAGGAGTGAGGAAGTAGGGGATGCTGCTCCTCCCCCCCTTCATCCCCACCCCAGGCACCATCCTCAGACCAGGCTCCATCCTCAGACCAGGCTCCATCCTCAGACCAGGCTCCACCACGCTGACTGAGGAGCCAGAGCCGGGGCACCCTTGGCACCAGGATGTCCAAAAAAAAAAAAATTCCTGCTGTTTTTTTTTTTTTTTTTTTACATATCGATTTGTGCTCAGATAATGAGATTTTTATATTTAGTTGTATTATGCTCATATTATGAGCTTTTTTTTAAAATTTGTATTATGCTCAGATTATGAGCTTTTATATTTTTTATTTTATGCTCAAAGTTTGAGTTTATTTTTATTTTGTAGTCCCTACACACGGTGAGGAGTGTATACTACAGTGTGACTGGTGTGTGAATGGGGGGGGGTGTCACTCCTGCTGGAAAAGGGGTGTCACCCTCTGCCATGTGAAAGGTGTATGAATGTACAGTTGCTGCTCCCTAATACCGTGCGGTATCCTTGGGTCTAATCCAATTTGGTGCATGTGGGGTATGTGTGCTAGGGACCACAGTGGTGTGCACGCGTGCATTCTACTTGTGACATGATTAATGTGTGTGTTTAACGTGAAAAGAGACGTTCCACGAGACCACTCCTGACTGCTCTTCCCTCAGTAGACCCGGTAGAGTTTCTTGGCGGGGTGATTGTGTGGTTGGGGGGTCAGGTCCTCACGTATGTCAATCTGCAGGCCCTTTCTCACGGCGTAGTTGTGCAGAATGCAACATGCCCTGATGATCTGGCACACAAAGTTTGGGGAATACATCAGGGTCCCCCCAGACTTATCCAGGCATCGGAAACGGGACTTCAGGAGGCCAAAGGTGCGTTCCACCACTGCACGGGTACGTGCGTGTGCAGCATTGTATCTTTCCTCTCCTGGGGTTTGGGGGTTCCGGAATGGAGTCATAAGATGGGGTCCAAGTGCATATGCCGCGTCACCTGGAAGGGAAAAGACAGGAGGATGTTAGTCATGCATGTGCCCATTGTGATGTCTGCATCATGGGGGGGACAGTCATACCTGACACCCATGTCACTCACCAACCAGCCAGCTGTCCCCATACATGTTCTGTTCAAATTCTGTTGGGATGCTGCTCTGACGGAATATGAAGCTGTCATGGCAGGACCCTGGGTGTTTGGCACGGACATGCCATATGAGGCATTGGGCATCGACTATCACCTGGACATTGATTGAATGCCAATGCTTCCTATTGCAGTATATATGCTCTATGTCACGGGGGGGCTGTAGTGCCACATGGGTGCAATCAATGGCCCCCACAGTGCATGGGAATCTTGCAATTTGATAAAAATCTGTCACTGCCTTCTGCCGCAGGTAATCCTGGGTGGGTTTGATGAATTGATTGGCCATGCGTCTCAGGATTGCAGGGACAACCTGGTGCACACATCTGCTCATGGAGGATTGTGACATCCCAGCCACAATTCCACCTGTGCGCTGAAAAGATCCACTTGCCAGGAAATGCAGTGTTGCCACTACCTTGACCAGTGGCTCCACTGCATGTCCACGATGTGTCTTGCTGGTGATGTCATCATGCAGGATTGTGGCTAGTTCCAGGATGACTTCAGGGCTGAATGCGATACACCTCCGAATCCCCCATGGCAAAGATGTTCCTGCGCACTCGGTATATCCTCTCCCGTGCCCTCCTACGAGTCGGTTCACTCAGTAGTATTGCTAGAACCATGGCTGCCCCTGGCATGTTGGCACACAGATGTGATGTCAAGAAAGTGTGGGTGCTCTGCTTGTTCAGCTCGTCCGTAACGGTGCTGCTGTAGTTGCTCTCCAGCTGACCTGTGGACGTCTGTTGCCATGTTGCCCCTGCTTTTGAGGAGCAAGTTTGCCCTGGCCGAACAGCTTGCGCAACTCACTACACAAGGCCGACCTGCAGGCGGCCTTTTATAGTGTGGGGCGTGTACTAAACCCCCTGAGCCATAATTGGCCAAAGCCACCCTGGCATTGGCCAATTATGGCTCTCCGTTTTTTTGCGCGCTGTGATTGGCCAAGCATGCGGGTCATAGTGCATGCTTGGCCAATCAGCCAGCAGTGCACTGCGATGCCGCAGTGAATTATGGGCCGTGAAACGCCACTCGAATTTGGCGCGAACGGCCCAAAACTTTCGTAATTCGACGAACGATCGAACATACGATGTTCGAGTCGAACATGAGTTCGACTCGAATACGAAGCTCATCCCTAGTATCTAGGTATCTACATATATCCGCATATGTCCTCAAGCCATATAAGCCACATATGCCATACAAATGTAAAAAGGCTCTGGGCTGTGGTTGAGCTATAGTCACATTCTCATCATGCTTAGCCGGGCGGGTGAGTGGACGGAGCTGTGGAGTGTGTGTCTCTCCACTCTGCCATCTTCAGGCCACACCCCCCATGAGCATCCATTATCAAATCTTCTGATAAGCCTCTATTCATAATGTCCTGTATAGCATCTGGACTTCTGTGCCATAAGTGAATACATTTGTTGTGTAGGCCATTAGAGACTATATTGCTGGTCTGTGGTAATGAGCTTGTATGGGTGATCATCCAGTTTTCCTTTTGCGAGGAGTTGCCTATTATTGTGAGTTGTGCATTCATCACTCTGGGACTGTGAGACTGTTTTTTTTTTAAGACTCTTCACTGATAGAAGGCTGCCTTCTAGTTCTGGAACATATAGGACTTTCTTTACAAGGATACGCTGCTTTGATTCTTTCTTTTGTGAATAGCTTTAGCTTTCGTTGCTTGGCTTTCCATGAAGATCGGTCTTTTTTTAAGTGACTGGCTCTTTTACAGAGAAAACAGGCTCTGCTTTCATTGTTAGTATATGTCTCTGGAAGACTGCAGAGGAGCAGGGCAACAATATGGTTATCTTTGATGTCCTCTCCGATGGTGCGTAGCTGCTCTATGATCTCTAGAATTTCACGTGGTTACACATTTGCTGGCCTTCTTCTAGTCTTATCTTATATAGCTTTCTTAGTAGAAATAGCCTGCTGTTCAGACTTGAACGCTCATGTAGTTTCTTTAATGAAGGCCAAATACCTTTGGCTGTTTTCTCTGTTCTTATGTGGATAAGCTGGTCATTTTCTACTAATAAACTTATGGTTGCTTTTGCCTGTCTGTCTATCTTTCCTGTCCCATTTCTCCATCTCTCCATTTGTGGGTCTGTCTGTACTTGCCACAAGTACTTGTCAGCACTTGCCACAAGTCGTCCTTGCCTAGAACCATTTCTAGTTTAAATGTACACAGCTGGTAATTGGCATTGTTCAGATTTGCAATTGCAAACTTCACATCTGAACTGCTTGCCATCTTTTAGCCATTTGTTTACAGTACTCACTGATTTGCAGAATTATTTTCCAGTGCCTGGGTATCTGCTGGGGTGCTGCTGGGTTTGCTGGCTGTTCCTGGGCTCATAACCTATTAGCAGGTTATTGAATCATGTGCTGGAAGCTTGTTGTACCATGGACCACTTAGGCTTTGAAGAAGGGGGTACGCCCCAGAAACGCGTCAGCCGTTCAGATGTCTGAGGTTCTACTGGCAGGTGCTGTGAGGTCCAGTCCAGCTGTCTGAAAAGCGCTTACTCAAAATTTCCTTGTGAGTAGGAACATTGCTTTTTATTCTGTTTTTAATACATTTTAAGTGGTAATGCACAAGGTCGGTGCGCCCTCCTTTCTTTTCTTTTTGTGGAAGCTTGTTGTATGCAGAGTATATCTTTACTTTCATGGAGGATATCAAAGCATGTCTTTATCATGGAACATGAAACAGGAGCATGCAACTACACACACTCAGAAACAAGGGTAATTTCTCTAAGGTACATTACCATAGGATACACACTGTGATACTACAGTGCCACCTGGTGGTATAGATAGGTATAATGTGTATGTGTGTGTATATATATATATATATATATATATATATATATATATATATATATATATATATATATATATATATATATATATACACATATATATATATACAGCCCTCAAAAAATCCACTCGCCTGCTCGAATTTTGCGAATGGATTTTGAGGTCTGGCGAGGAAGGGCTGCCTGGGAGCCCGGGGGGGGGGGGGGCGAGCACCGCCGGCAGCCTGTGTGTAATTCGAGTCCTTCTACCAGTGACCACGGAGGGGGAAGAGAGAGAGCCACCTGGGTGTTTAGAGCGCAGTGCGGGGAACACAGGATAACAGTTTTCATTTTAATTGCTGTGTTCCTCGCCGCTCGCTGTCAGATCCAGCCCTGCCCCTTGGTCCAGGGACTTTGATAGACAGATTAACCTTCCAATCCTGGTGATGGGTGATCTATCAATCAAAGTTCCCTGGGCCAGGGGGCGGGGCTGAATATGACGCTGAGCGGTGGGAACTCGGCAATTAAAATTAAAACTGTTATCCTGTGTTCCCCGCGCTGTGCTCTGATCACCTGGGCAGCTCTCCTGTTCCTCTCCTCTTCCTCTCCTCCCCTGCACAGGTAGGCTGCATAGTGGACATAGGCTGAATGGTGAACACAGGCTGCAAGTGGTGGACATGGGCTGCATGTGGTGGACATGGGCTGCATGTGGTAGACACGGGCCGCATGTGGTGGACACAGGCTGCATGGTAAACATGGGCTGCATGTGGTGCACACGGGCTGCATTTGGTGGACACGGGCTGCATGGTAAACATGGGCTGTATGTGGTGGACACAGGCTCCATTTGGTGGACACGGGCTGCATGGTGAACACGGGCTGCATGGTGAACACGGGCTGCATGGTGAACACGGGCTGCATGGTGAACACGGGCTGCATGTGGTGAACACGGGCTGCATGTGGTGAACATGGGCTGCATGTGGTGAACACGGGCTGCATGTGGTGAACACGGGCTGCATTTGGTGAACACGGGCTGCATTTGGTGGACACGGGCTGCGTTTGGTGGACACGGGCTGCATTTGGTGGACACGGGCTGCGTTTGGTGGACATGGGCTGCGTTTGGTGGACACTGGCTGCGTTTGGTGGACACAAGGCTGCATTGGTGGGCATAGGCAGCCTGCATTGGTGGGCACGGATACAGTTGTTAATATTTATTTTTATAACTTAATTCTGCATAAAACATTTAAGTGTCATTTCATGAGATAATTTATGAGGGCGTGTTTAGGGGCGAAATTAGGGCGGGGCGGACTGGGTGGGGCAACTGGTGGCGAGTAACCCTTGAGGCCTGGCTAGTAGCTCAGGACTTGAAATGTTGTGCCCTGTATGTGTATATATATATATATATATATGTAGTTTAGAGTACTTTACATTACATGCTGTTGTTCTTTTAACATTTTACAAACTTTTTTTTATTGATGCATGTCTCCAGGGCAATACCTGGATCCTCATACCCTTTGTATGCCCAATAACTTGAATCAAAGCCCCTAAAATGGGCTTTTTTGATTTTTGGGTCTCAAAGACTTCAATGGAGCTCGTAATTCTGTTCTGAACTTTCGAGAGTTCTGGCATGAACCAAGCTGGGGGGTGTTTGGCAGGGCAGGCGCTCCCACTAGGCAAACTAGGCAGCCACCTTGGGTGCACTGCTGCCTAGCCTAGCCAGGGTGCAGGCCGGCCCAGGTGGATCATGGATCACTCATGTGGTTCGCCAGCCTGTCGGCAGCCGCAGCCCGCACGGCTCTACAGGACTAGTGCTGCTGACGGTGTGTCACTCACACTGTGCAGGCCTCGTCTGGTGGCGGCACCGTGGCGGGAGCAGTGAGATGCAAGAGCCCAGGAGGGAGAAGAGCTCCCTGACCACCAGAGAGGTGAGGAGAAACAGGCTCAGCAACCCTGACGTGGCCACGCCACCCAGAGGCTGTATTCCTCAAACCTCCTCTCCCATCTCCACTTCCAGCTCTTACAGTGGCTAAAAGACAGGCGGATCGGGGCCCCCGAGGGCAGAAAAGGGTGCATGCACCCAGGGACTGCTGCCTGGGACAGACCACGGTCTAATGGCATAGAACAGAGCACACCTATTTTGGTGTGGACCAGCCAGAAGGGCCCGCTGCTGGCCAGTGTGAACGTCTATGAAAGGAGGTACACACTTTCTTGAAAATACATCACGGGACACAGAGCCTTATTTACTTAATGGGTTATGTAGTCACCACAGGTGATTGGACACTGGCAAACCCAATTAAAATTTAGTTCCTCCCCTATATAACCCCTCCCAAATGGAGAGTACCTCAGTTTTTTCCCCAGTGTTAAGGTGGTTGGTCACGTTCAACATGTGCTAAGAAGAAAAATGCTCTTTTGATGGTCTGGCTGCAGAGATCTAGGAGCTATAACCGGATCCATTCCTGGGGCTGATATCAAAGGCCTAAGATGGTTGGTACCCGGGCCTTGTGTAAGAAGAAACAAGGTTTACCTGTAATGTCTCTGCGGAGGTCTGTGCTCTAGGATCCAGACTTTGATGCACTAATACATCCGTGGCACGAAAATTTTCTGGCAGTCTTTTACAGGTCCAGGTATGAGGTTTTCTCTAATAAAACCCTTTGTAAACCTGAAGGTTGGCACAACTTCCCCTCCATGATGGGTGAAAGCTGGAACAACTTTTGGTAGTTTTTCTGCGGTGTGGATCAGGTAAGAAGAAGATAATTTGTTATTTATGTATTATCTTTTCGAAGTAGGATGTCAGCCATGACAGCGCGCGCACGTGCGAATGTTCGCCTGCCAGAAACGATTGTTTCTGACAGTATGGAGACATGGATAGCTGGAGGGCCCAAAGTGGTTGCTAGTGCCCGTGCGCAATGCTGTGTGCAGGCGCCAAGAGGCTGGTTTAAAAGCCCAGCATGCCAGAGCCTTCTGTAAGGCGGCATGGACACAGAGCTGTGGACTGTAAGCATCCTTGTGGATTGAACCAGGCAAACCTAATGCCGCGTACACACGGTCGTTTTTCGGCATGAAAAAAACAAAGTTTTTAAAAACGTCATTTAAAATGATCGTGTGTGGGCTTCACATCGTTTTTTGGCTTCTTAAAATGTTGTTTTTCGGGTTGTAAAAAATTATCGTGTGTGGGCTAAAACTACGTTTTAAACCCGTGCATGCCCAGAAGCGAGTTATGAGACGGGAGCGCTCGTTCAGGTAAAACTACCATTCATAATGGAGTAAGCACATTCATCACGCTGTAACAGACAAAAAAGCGCAAATCGTCTTTTACTAACAAGGAATCAGCTAAAAGCAGCCCAAAGACTAATAGAACTTCCCCTTCAGAGTGCCGTTGTACGTGCTGTACGTCACCGCGCGTGTGTGGGCAACATCGTTTTTAATGATGAAGTTAGAAAAATTTTGTTTTTTGGACATGCTGAAAATTATGTTTTTTTCATGCCGAAAAATGACCGTGTGTACGCGGCATAAGACTCCAACTCGGCATCAGGTTGTGCAGTGAGCTGATATGTTTTGTGTATTGTAAGACTATAGCACAACAGTGATTGCATTTATATATTGTGGATAGTAGATTTTCTTTGCAGTAAGGACTATGTCTCCTAGAAGAGGGTCCAGGGCAAATAAAAAAGGCACCAGAAAATCCCCACGTACGGCTAAGAATTCTGAGCTTGCCTGCAGTTTACCATCCCCCTCTGTTAGCCTAACAGCAGCCTCACAGGATGAGCCCCTGTCTGGTTTTGCAGCTTCTCCTATGGCAGCTCCTGTATATGTCACTGAGGGTGCTTTAAAAGTGGCTATGGATGGCCTGGAAGGAAGGATTGCTAATATTGTCGAAACCTCCTTGAGAAATAGCAGAAAACAGGGTAGATCCCCTTCATCTGCTCTGGCTCTCTCATCAGATGAGCCTTCTGAGGGTGCAAAATCCCTCTCAGGAGATGAGAATTATGTGCGGTCTGAGGACTGAGAGGATGAGAGGTTTCCTGCGACTTCTCAGTCACTAAAGATGCAGGTGCAATATTATGTAGAGATGGTGCGTGCCACTTACAAATTGCCTCCTGTTGAAGCTTCTAGGCCCTCTGTTTTCTCTTTGGGATCTTGGAAATCCCTGCAGGCTGCTTGCGCCTTTCCAGTTTATCACTCGCTGGATAAACTGATGTATGATGACTGGGTTCACCCAGATAAACTGTTTTCTCCTCCTAGACAGTTTTCCCTATTTTATCCTATGGAGGAAGGTTTCACCAAGAAATGGGGGGTACCTGTTACTGATGCAGCTATTTCTTGTGCAAAAAAAAACCTGACCTGTCCTTTAGACAATGCGCAGGGTTTCAAGGATCCAACTGATAAAAAGCTGGAGTCCCTATTAAAAGCCTCCTCTGCCATGGCTAGGGCTGTAGTACAACCTGCTGTTACAGCCATTGGTGTATGTCAGTTCCTCAAGGAACAAATGAAGCAGATGATTCACCTCCTCCCTTCAGAGGAGATTGAGGTTTATGAAAGCCTTCCTAAGGCATTGTGCTTTGCCATTGAAGCGATTATGGACTCTGTTCAGCAAGCATCTCGCTTGAATCTCCTGCAGGTACACATGCGCAGGTCCCTTCGGTTAAAACATTGGGAGGCCAAAGGGTTCCTGCAAGAAACACTTGGTAGCGTTCCCCTTTGGGGGTGAGCGCCTGTTTGGAGATGACCTGGATGAATACATCCAAAAGATTACCGGTGGCAAGTCTACTCTATTGCCGGTTAAAAGAAAGAGTAAACGTCCCTCATTTAAACGTATTCTTTCTCCAGCCCCTGGAAACTCAGTCTCCAGGCAGTGGCGCTGCAGTCTAACACTAGGGGAAAAGCCCAGAACCAAGCCCAAGGGCAAAAAAGAACTTGGGGTTCAAAGTCTAAACAGACACCCTTAAAACTTCCCTATGATAGGATGCCCCCGCTCGGCCGAGTGGGTGGAAGGCTGCTGCTTTTCTCAAACACCTAGCGGGACGAGATTCAGGACAAGTGGGTTACCTCCACAGTGTCCTCAGCGTACAAACTGGAATTCAGAGAACTTCTGCCACCCCGTTTTCTGAGATCAAGAATTGCCAAAGATCCAGAAAAAAGAAGGCCTCTACTGCTGGCCTTGGAACACCTGTTGTCCCAAGGGGCAATCTTGGAGTTAGCCCTAGAGGATCAGGGGTCAGGATTCTATTCAAACCTGTTTACGGTTCCAAAACCAAACAGGGATGTCAGACCTATCCTAGATCTAAAGAGTCTGAATCGGTTTCTGAACATTCGCTCCTTCCGCATGGAGTCTGTTCGTTCAGTTGTTTCCACCCTTCAGGGAGGAAAATTCCTGGCATCAATAGACATCAAAGATGTATATCTGGAACCTGTCAGAAGTGAAGTCTCCAACAGATGGCGCTCACGTGCACGTACACGTGAGGACGCACGCTCGTAGGTGGGGGGAGTGAAGAGCTCGGAGCCTGTGGGGGGATGAGGTTGGACCGCGCTTAGCGAGGGAGAGGAGCTGACAGCCCCCGTCTAACCGCCGCACGCTGCACGCCGCGTCTATGGACCAGCTGGACCGGCCCCTGTCTGCCCGCCGCACGCCGTACATCGCGTCCATGGATCAGCTGGATCAGCATAGAAACAACCGCAGCCTACTCGTCCGTATAACGGATGCCACGCCAGGACGGATGACGGTGTCAGAAGGACACAACAGGTGAGCGGTGAGCGGTGGAGACGGACGGAGGAGGAGAATACAGCTGGAGGCTAATATCCCCAGGAAAAACTAAGCTGACCCACCACCACCAGAATCAAGGTCGGATCTTTTATTGTTATTTATGGTTTATGTCTATCTCTGCCCTAACAAGCACTGGATGAGGAGGTAAAGAAAGGGAATCTCAAGGGAGTAAGGATTAAATGTCTACATGGTCAATGCGGTAAAAATAGCTGCTATTTAATATACCAGGAGAAGTAGTACTTTCACATAATGTTTCCGGTGTACATGGTGTACATGGTAAGCGTCAATTAAACAATCTGCCATTTAATCAAGAGAGACTGTATTAGCTAAGGGACACTGCAAAAGTCGGACTAAGGGGACCACATTGTTCCCCTCATATGCATATGGAAGTACCCCTATGACATAGATAAGGAGACTCAAAAGAAACTGGTCAAATACAGGAACGCCTCAGACATCCCCCCATCCCTGGTTGTTACATGCTATGCTACATGCTATGCTACATGCTATGCTTGACCTGACCGGGCCCCATAGCAATTGAAGAGCTGTAAATTGAAAGGGGAAGGGGAAAGCGGACTGCACGGCAGGACTTTGAACTTGACTGGATTATAGATTACCGCATATTACCGCATAAATCTAAAGCCATCTTATCAGGAGTCAGGATCGGACCTTGCTGCGCAGTCCCTCATTCCCACAGAAGTATTTATTTATTTATTTATTTATTTTTTTTTTTTTTGGGAAGAGAGACTTGTGGAAGTTGGGTAGAAGAAACCCCAAGAGGGCCACGGTAAAACCGTAGCTGGAGGAACTGCCCTGGGTCTGAAAGTGGCGCGACACGAAGGGGAAAGTGATACGGCTGTTAAAGACTTGTCTGCTCCCTTTTCTCCTGTGGTATCTCCGTCTTTTGTGATATTTCTCCTTTTCTCGTGCACAACCAGCCCTATAACTCTGAACTAGGAGATCCCCTACGTGATATACCGACCCCTTCCCATAGTATATTCATAGGAATCTGCAGAAATTGGTCAATTATAGGACAAGAGCCCAAACAGCCAGAGGACCCCCCTAATTTTCCAGAGCCGAGGTAGACAAACATAGATACATAGATACAACAACGTTTGCCCCCCCTGGAATAGAGGGGCTCTCTTATTGGGCGTGACCCCTTTAATATCAGTACCCAGAGTACTTAGAGTATATTTTTTTTTTGTTATCTCTCCCGCTTCTCTTCTTTTTTTCTCCATAGCAGCTGTGGGGCATCTGGAAAATATTGAAAATTAGGAAGTATATTAAAAGGGAAGAGGAACTCCACCTAGTATACCCCCCCTCGCCATTGGGAAGGAAGGGGGGACTTGGTGGAGAATTGAGAGAGGAGAGGAGGTAGTAGAAGGACAAACTGGGGAAAAGAATTAGGAAGAGGGAGAGTAGAATGACGAGTAGGTCTACAAGGGGGGGACCCCCGACAACTCAGAGTAATATCTCAAGCTCCATTAGACCTTTTATGACCAAAGGTGTAAGCCCACAAACACAAGGAGCCCAGGGAGGAACAAAACAACAACAACCTAACAAAGACCAAAAGGCTGTCAAAAAGAAACCCCAGGGAGGCAACATCAGCGAAACATCTATAGAGTCAAGAGAAGAAATTAATGTAGAGCATGGGCCCGAAGGCAATGGGGACAAGGGACACCGATTAGACATGCAGCCCCCCTTAAACGAAGAAATCGCAGATATGCTGCGAAGGATGGAAACAGCGATTAAGGAGGAAATTAAAGGGGAAATACAGAACCTACGCACAGACCTAGGAAACTTTATGTCCAGAATTGAAACAATAGAGGAACGAACAGAGATGGTAGAACAAGAAGTAAGAGTAACGAAGGACCAAATTGACCAGACACAACGACAACAGAGACTTATCCTCTATAAAATAGAGGATCAAGAAAATAGAAACCGCAGACAAAACCTGAGGATAAGGTCAATCCCAGAGGAAAGGGGAGAAGACCTCAGGAAAAAAATGCGGAAAATATTTAATCCTCTCCTGGAAAAACCCATAGAAGATCCCATCAGGATCGAAAGGGTCCATAGAGTGGGGAACCCACAAAGAGCCAGCTCAGAGCGAACAAGAGATGTCATAATCAGGTTCCGACTCTATGAGGACAAAGAAATAGTGTGGAAGAAATTGAGGGGACAACCCCCGATAGTCCTGGATGGGATAGAGTTACAGATATTCTCGGATCTTTCGGCTGAAACCCTGGCAAGGCGACGAGCACTGAAACCACTCTTAAAGCAGATGATAGACCTAGACATTAGATATACTTGGGGACACCCGGCATGTCTAATTGGCACAAAAGACGGAAGATCGGCAATACTTAGATTTCCAGAGGAACTAGAGGAATTCTGTAAAAAATTGGATATCCAGATGCCCGACCTACCAGGATGGGATTAGAGGAACGGGAGATGGGAGAGGAGAGGGAAGAGTCAATCTATATTGATCTACTCCCCAGAAAATTTGTCTTTGGGACTCTTCTCCTCTCCTCTCTCTCTTTTTCCTTTCTTTTTCGTGTCTGGTTCCATATGGTGACTGGTGAGCTGGGGGATCAACCCATCCCCCCCTCCCCCCCGCTCTATGAGTAGAGCGGAGGAGAGGCAACCCCAGGACCCCACCTAGAGGAAGCTGGACCTGACATTGAGGATGGTTCAGAGGCCAAAAATTGGCCGAAGGGGGAGGGAGGGGGGAGTGGGGAGGAGGGGGGAGGGGAGGGGGGTAGGGAGGGAGGGGGGAGGAAAGGATCTATCTCACCAAAATAATCAGAAAAAAAGGGAAGATCAAAGATGCCACAAATCAAATGTATATCTTATAATGTGAAAGGTCTCAATAGCCCAACCAAGAGACATAAGGTGCTCAAGGAACTAAAGGGATATAAAGCAGACATCTCCTTTCTACAGGAAACCCATATCACCCAAGGATCGAATATTAGATTATATGCCCCAGATCTCCCCACGTGGTACTATGGAGATACTATCTCCAAAAGAGCTAGAGGAATAGCAATTGGAATCTCAAAAAGGATACGGTTTGAGCTAGCCAACAGATTGACAGACCCAGAGGGGAGATTCCTCTTCTTGAGAGGAAAATTGGAAGGATTAGAATGTACTCTGGTAAATGTCTATGCCCCAAATGTATCACCGATAAAATTTCTCCTGGGAATACTAGGGAAACTGACAGATTTCAGGAGGGGAAGAGTAATCATAGGAGGAGACCTCAACTTATGCATAAACCCAAAAATAGATAAAACATCTCAGACATCGAGCGTTCGGGACGTACAGTTGAGAAAGCTCAGGGACGCCTTATTTAGGAGTCAACTGATCGACGCCTGGAGAGTCTTTAACCCGGACCAACGAGACTATACATTTTACTCCCCGGTCCATGGGACTTACTCAAGGATCGATCATATTCTGGTCGATCACAGGACCTTAGATATTGTGGTTGAGACAAAAATAGAAACTATGACGATTTCCGACCATGCACCAGTTAGTATTATAATAGATATCTCAGGTAATATAAGGCCTAAACAAAATTGGAGGTTAGACGAACACTTATTGATAGAAGAGACCAGTTTAACAAGGGTAAAAAAAGAGCTGGAAGAGTATTTTAGGTTAAACGAGATGGAGGAAGTCTCGGTGGCAACACTGTGGGATGCCCACAAGGCAGTGATAAGAGGAATATTGATTTCGGAAGAAGCAAGGAAAAAAAAAGAAAAAAATAGGAAAAAGGAAGAGTTAATTGAAGAAATCTTCCTCTTAGAACAGGAACATAAAAAAATAGGGAAGCAACGAGATCTATACTCGAAACTGGTCAAAAAACGAAACGAATTAAAAGAAATTATGGACCAAGAAACCCGAAAGGAATTTAAATTAATCGCTAGGGAAAGATACATGTGGGGGAATAAAACTAATAAACATCTAGCAAGAATGGTGCAGAAAAAGAAATCAAAAAATTATATAGATAAAATCAAAAACGAAAAAGGAGAGATGATGCAAACAACAAAGGAAATTGCGGAGACTTTTAGGCTATACTATGAGAGACTTTACTCAGTAGAACAAAAGAATGGGCAGGAGGGAGAAAAAATAAATAAAACTGCAAAATTCCTAAGGGAAGCTGGGCTGCCAAAAATAAATAGGAGCGAGGCATTGGTCATGGACAGACCAATATCAGAAAAAGAGATCAATTCTGCATTAGCCGATACAGCAGTAGGTAAAAGTCCGGGACCCGACGGTTTCACCACTCTGTATTACAAAAAGTGTAGGGAGATCCTGCTTCCAAAATTATGCCAATATTTTAATGGATTGGGCAAAGACTTCGGTCTGAGCCGGGAGGCCTCAGAGGCCATTATAACAGTTATCCCCAAGGAAGGTAAGGATAAAGGAGATTGTTCAGGGTATCGACCAATATCTCTGCTAAACACAGATGTAAAACTATTCGCAAAGGTATTGGCCGAGAGAGTAAAACGGGAAATGGCAAAGATGGTACATCCTGACCAGACAGGGTTCATCCAGGGAAGAGAGGGGAGGGACAATGGAGTTAGAGCATTATTGATAATGCAAAAAATGAAAACGAACGGAACCCCCAGTCTACTCCTGTCGATAGATGCGGAGAAGGCATTCGACAGGGTAGACTGGGGATTCATGCTATGCACCCTGGATGAAATGGGGTTCGGACAAAGGATGAGGGAGTGGATAACAACTCTCTACCAGGAACCGAGGGCAAAAATAAAAATAAATGGCAGCCTATCCCAAGACCTGATAATGAAAAACGGAACCAGACAGGGATGCCCCCTTTCCCCACTCCTGTTTGTGCTCTCCCTGGAGCCATTACTAGCCAGGATACGCAAGAGCCCCGACATAAGAGGAGTTAAAATAGGAGAGGACGAACACAAACTCTCAGCATTTGCAGATGACGTACTCTTCTATTTGTCAGACCCTAAAATCTCAATTCCAAAATTATTAGATCTATGCATGATATACGGAGAAATATCAAATTTTAAAATCAACGTAGCTAAAACTGAGATCCTAAGTATCAATATTACTGGACGAGAGGAAAGGGATTTAAAACAGAAATTTTGCTTCTCCTGGGTAAAAGCACTTAAGTACCTCGGTATCTTCCTAGTTAAATCAATGAAAAAAATGTACGCGAAAAATTAGGGAGGAAATCGGGAGGATAAAAAGTAGACCGATATCCTGGATAGGACGAATAAACTTCTGTAAAATGGTAATTTTACCAAAGATTACTTATAAGTTCCAGATGATACCTATAAGTTTGCCCGGAATACTCTTCTCAGCTCTTAAAAAACAGATCATGAACTTTATTTGGAGAAATAAGAAACACAGAGTATCCTTCCAAACATTAAGACAACCTAAAAATAAGGGGGGACTAGCAGTACCAGACGTTAAAACATACTACGAGGCCGTGGTTTTGTCAAGGGTGGTGGAGTGGGTTAGGGCCAGTAAGGAAAAGAGATGGGTTAACATTGAAAACGAAATGTCAAAGGCAAGCTTAGATAAGATTATATGGAATCCACCTAAATATAGGACACTTGATAAAGATACACATGAGATAACTAAAAATGCACTAAAAATTTGGGATTCTAGGTACAAAAAAATAGAAAAGGAATTTAACTCACCATTACTGGCACTGAAAAATAATGATTATTTTGCACCGGGTAAAACACAGATTGGAGGAAACTGGATAAAAAAAGACACTACCCAATTAAGGGATGTAATAAAAGATGGGCACATTGTAACACTACAAGAATTAAAAGAAAAAAAAGATTGTTTTTTGGAAATTGATGAATGGAGATACCATCAGCTGGCCCACTTTATACAAAGACTACCGCACCCACTGAGATCAGGGGAGCAGCTATCCGAATTGGAAAAAATATGCACATCGGAAAAGGTCAAGGGAACTATCTCAAAATTATATAAGATTTTGCTAAAGGTGGACGAACGGATGGTTCCTCCTTTCATCAAAAAATGGGAGAGGGAACTGGGATCAAAGCTAGATAGGGTCACAATCGAAAAAATACTGACACTGGCCCATTCCTCGGCAATAGATAGTCGTACAGCTGAGATGAGCTACAAATGCTTGACTGGATGGTACATGACACCGGACAAACTATCTAAATTTAACGAAGGACAAACGGGAGAGTGCTGGAGGGGATGTGGGTCCCCGGGTACCATGGCTCATTTGTGGTGGAAATGCCCTAAGGTCGAGGAGTTCTGGAAAAAAATACTGGGATGTATAGAAGAGATTACAAAAGAAAAAATTAAGTTGGATCCTTGGGTGGTATTGTTCCATGGGGGTGAGGAAAAAATCAAAAAATATAAGAAAACCTTAATCCCACACCTATTAAATGCCGCCAAAAGGATAATACCGAGAAGATGGCAGGAGATAGACAGCCCCCATATCTGGGAATGGATAGACTCCGTGGAAGAGACTTATAGAATGGAAGAACTGAGAGAAGAAGTGGAAGGAAATAGTATAGTTCAAGATAAGAAGTGGGACAACTGGAGGGGTTTTAAGAGATCCTGGAGCTATGCAGAAAAACTTAGGGCTGAGACCTAAAGATAAATTAAACAGAGATGAAGGCATCAGGAGGCACTTCGGATTGTTTATGGTGAGATAGGGGGAGGGTGGGGAGGGAGAGGGGGGGAGGGAGGAATAGGGGTAAGGCAAAGGAATCGATAGATTGTCTTTCTTCTATGAGACTTTAATCAAGTTAAAAAATGAAGGAGTAAATACCTTAAAAGGAAAAAAAAAAAAAAAAAAAAAAAAAAAAAAAAACCTATATATATATATATACATTTACACATCTCGGAAAGATAAAAGCAATGTAAGAAAAATAACTACACTAATGATGCGAAACCTGATTAGAGACGCAAAGGGCTGGCAAACGGAACATGAGCGTATAAACGCATACTCTATGAGGTTGAAGTCTGAAGTGAAAAAAAAAAAAAGAAAAAAAAAAAAAAAGATGTATATCTGCATGTGCCAATATTTTCCGCTCACCAAAGATTTCTAAGGTTTGCGGTGGATAAGCGCTGTAGTGATCTAATTTGTCCAATAAATGTAGTGATCAAGAGGTGTATGTATAGTGTCCAGTACTCCGGTTAGATAATTAATATCTTAGATGTTAGAATGTTGACCATAAATTAAGTTGTTTCGCAGCAACACACCAGGCTCTCCAGAGAACGCAAATTTAATTAACTTCCAATAACATACAAAATCCAAAGTCCACACATGATACAAAAGTCCACAGCATATAATTCAAATCTCTTCAGAGCCCTATGTCTCCAAACCCATACAGAGAGAAAACCGTGGATACATTCTCTCTCTCACAAGACTGAACTTCCAAGATTTTTATTGCTTGTTTTACTGAATAGCTGAGCAATTTGATTGGTCATCTTTTATTTGAAAGGCAGGAAATCCTGTAGCAGGTAAATTATTCAGCCGAAGTCACTAATTAGTATGCATCCTAGCATACTAATAAGCCCCCCTCTAATAAGTAATTAGATTGCATGTGACCTGAGTAATGGTTTGATATGTAAAAACGACTCCATCCTGTCTCTGCCTTTTTGACAATAGACAAACCTCTTTTGACTTGCAACATGTAATTACAGGCCTGATGTGTAAACTAGACTTATCATTTCATTTAATTCAACTGATTGAGATCCTTCCTGTCTCTTTGAATTACAGGTTCGAAATCCGGCCTGTATATGTTGGACATTATATATATATATATATATATATATATATATATATATATATATATATATATATATATATATATATATATATAATCTATATACAGGTGGTTCTCAAAAAATTTGCATATTGTGATAAAGTTCATTATTTTCTGTAATGTACTGATAAACATTAGACTTTCATATATTTTAGATTCATTACACACAACTGAAGTAGTTCAAGCCTTTTTATTGTTTTAATATTGATGATTTTGGCATACTGCTCATGAAAACCCAAAATTCCTATCTCAAAAAATTAGCATACCATGAAAAGGTTCTCTAAACGAGCTCTTAACCTAATCATCTGAATCAACTAATTAACTCTAAACACCTGCAAAAGATATCTGAGGCTTTTAAAAACTCCCAGCCTGGTTCATTACTCCAAACCGCAATCATGTGTAAGACTGCCGACCTGACTGCTGTCCAGAAGGCCATCATTGACACCCTCAAGCAAGAGGGTAAGACACAGAAAGAAATTTCTGAACGAATAGGCTGTTCCCAGAGTGCTGTATCAAGGCACCTCAGTGGGAAGTCTGTGGGAAGGAAAAAGTGTGGCAGAAAACGCTGCACAACGAGAAGAGGTGACCGGACCCTGAGGAAGATTGTGGAGAAGGACCGATTCCAGACCTTGGGGGACCTGCGGAAGCAGTGGACTGAGTCTGGAGTAGAAACATCCAGAGCCACGTGTACAGGCGTGTGCAGGAAATGGGCTACAAGTGCCGCATTCCCCAGGTCAAGCCACTTTTGAACCAGAAACAGCGGCAGAAGCGCCTGACCTGGGCTACAGAGAAGCAATACTGGACTGTTGCTCAATGGTCCAAAGTACTTTTTTCGGATGAAAGCAAATTTTGCATGTCATTCAGTAATCAAGGTGCCAGAGTCTGGAGGAAGACTGGGAAGTACCCACAGTCAGTGATGGTCTGGGGTGCCATGTCAGCTGCTGGTGTTGGTCCACTGTGTTTTATCAAGGGCAGGGTGAATGCAGCTAGCTATCAGGAGATTTTGGAGCACTTCATGCTTCCATCTGCTGAAAAGCTTTATGGAGATGAAGATTTCATTTTCAGCACGACCTGGCACCTGCTCACAGTGCCAAAACCACTGGTAAATGGTTTACTGACTATGGTATTACTGTGCTCAATTGGCCTGCCAACTCTCCTGACCTGAACCCCATAGAGAATCTGTGGGATATTGGGAAGAGAAAGTTGAGAGACGCAAGACCCAACACTCTGGATGAGCTTAAGGCCGCTACCGAAGCATCCTGGGCCTCCATAACACCTCAGCAGTGCCACAGGCTGATTGCCTCCATGCCACGCGGCATTGAAGCAGTCATTTCTGCAAAAGGATTCCCGACCAAGTATTGAGTGCATAACTGAACATAATTATTTGAAGGTTGACTTTTTTTTTTTATTAAAAACACTTTTCTTTTATTGGTCGGGTGAAATATGCAATTTTTTTGAGATAGGAATTTTGGGTTTTCATGAGCTGTATGCCAAAATCATCAATAATAAAACAATAAAAAGGCTTGAACTACTTCAGTTGTGTGTAATGAATCTAAAATATATGAAAGTCTAATGTTTATCAGTACATTACAGAAAATAATGAACTTTATCACAATATGCTAATTTTATGAGAACCACCTGTATATATAACACCCAACATATTACCACATGTACTAGTACATATTCCCCCACTTGAATCGGTTCAAATTAGAATCGATTCACAACCAAACTGCTCAGACATTCCTGGCTCTTAAGATTGAAGCCATCTCTAGGTTTTCCTTATTTTTCTGAATTATTCTAAATTGCCTACTACCACAACAATATAAACCAAACAAAAAAACATTAATATGAATTATACTACATATTCCCCCACTTGGATCGGTTCTAACTACTAGAACTGATCCATAAATCAAGCATTATGGTTTGAGGTACTGGATGCTTTACAACGGCTCATATGAAATATTAAGTTCTGACTGGTTACATCTCTCTTCACCAACCTCTAAAATATCCCCATGAAACAGTTATTAGATAATATAACTTTAGACCATGACTGGAAAAGGATTCAGTAAACATTCGTGGCCAGTAAAGCTGTTAGGCCTCATTTCAAAGATTGCTCCTTGTTTTGTAAATCACATCACGATCTTGAATATTGTGCAAAAACGAGCTGATGTCACCGTCCATTCTGACTTCACATCTCTCACCATCTTACTGAAAGTAAAGCTTGGTATGTTTTGGGGAGGTCCAATCCACATAAGTCCAGGATTCTCTCATCTCTAGGCTCAAAGTTTTCATTTTAAAGATGCTTTTACACAAACACCAGCAATTCCTGAAATTCTTCCATCTTTGTAGTAAGAAGAACCATTAATGTATCAGCAGTCCCTTTCAAGGTCAAAAAGGTTTGGAAAAATTCTGTGCTGCAAACTAATTCCTTGCACTTGACACCTTCAATCATTAATCCACCAATCAAGACACTTGATTCTTTTAACATCAAACCTTCAATATTCTGAATTTGTTGAATGCCAGCCACAATTTGCTTTCGTAATGTGCTGTAGGCCGACCCCGCATAGAGCTGTTATTTGTATCATTCAGTCCATAATTCCACAGAATGGTATACCAACATTCTATATAAAACTGTAGAAGTGCTACTTTTAAACCAGCGTTTAAAATTCTTCTATGAGTGAGATAAACTCATAGGCATATGATGATAGTGCAGATGGATCACACACAAACTAGTCCTTTAAATAGGTGCTCCTTTCACCAAGGGGGTGTTCACCACATGGGGGGATGTTTACTCCCCTGTTGGGGATGCACTCACCACAAGATAGAATAAAAAGTGCCTGGATTGTATGTCTGTGTATGTCTCCCAAAAGATGCACTTCTCCGCCAGCAGTAAATGTGAAAGTTCAAAACCGCATACATATAATGGAAAAAACACTCATATAGTGAAATACAGTTTAAAATCATTTATTGTGCCCAAAATAACATTCCCTTTGATTATTGTGCGTACCACAAGTAAACAGTAATCAAGCATAAAAACGTAATCTGTACTGTGCCTGTCAGCTTCTCCCTGCGAGCCTGTGAAGATGCAGATGTCTGCCAAAATCTCCTGTTCCTGCTCCTGGGGGCTGCACAGCGTCTCTGGTCATGGAATAAGCGTCACGCGCTGACACGTTTCGTCATTGGTTTAGACTTCAACAGAGGGCGTGACAGTTTATTCCTGACCAGCATAAATACACATTTGCCCTGCGCCTATTGCGCTATGATTGCCCAGTCCGGGTCACATGAGCGGCTATTACTACACAAGCGCACTGTGCGTCTGTATGCTAAGTCCGGGTGTGGGCGGGAGTGATCATCCCGCCGTCCCTTAATGGTTATAGCTCTTACTAGATGCTAGGTACTAGTCCTGCGTCGCGGACGTATGGTGAAGCGCAAGCTCACCACCCATTGGCTCGTCGTGATCACGTGTGCGTTGCATCACGCGCATGCGCAGTACCCTAATCACGCTAGAGTATGGGCAGAAGTACAGCGGCGCCCATCTTAGACTAAGGCATTTGGCTGAAATCATAAGCGGTAATATAAAAGAGCAATATCGTGGCAAAAAAACGCTATTACACATTTGTGGCCCATACTGCAAATATTGCAAACTGTGTAAAGGAGAAACAAAGTCAATAGGATCGACCTGTGATTTGTCAACAATCGATTTGAACTTAAAATCATACAGTAAAACCTGGTGTATAGATAAGATGATAAATACATCACTCATCCTATCTATACTCATAATGAACTACAACTCCAACGTAAAATCAGACTGACATTATGCGTATCCTATCATATGAAATATAGGATACGCCCACCCTGCATTGATTATTAAATGGTAAAGATATATGGTAAAATTCTATATACACAAATTATTAGCCATATGATGCGGGTGAGTAAAATATAGGGGTCTGATAATATAGATATAGATATATAATATAGACGTTCACTTTAAGGATTGATAATGCACTTTTGTTTGCTTTTTCACAGATGTTCACAGCTTCTTCTTTTTGTCCTTGGGAATCAGACAGAAGACTGATAAGACCAGTTGAAAATAGACTTTCTATTAAACCAGTTTGAACTGACCAAAGACTCATGGATAAGGTTTTTCTGCCAGTCACGTGATGTAACCCCCCATTTTACTGTTCCCATGCTATAAAGAAGATATGGACTTTGATTGGACTAAAACTATACGATCACACCTTTATCACGCCTAGAATACAGTTGATACATACCCATATCTTATGAATATTCATACGTATAAATTGTTTTCCCCTGTAGTTGTAAGCTCAGAAACACTTTCACTTTTACTCGCTTATAGTAGCCGAGATCTGTGTTGTCTTTCTCCATTGCAATGTCTTAATTAAAGCACCTTATTATCTTTATCTACCATCTTATCTGATCGTCTTAATTAAGACCCCTGAATTGGATTTAACAGCTGGTGCCTGTGACTCGGATTCAGTTCCGTTGGACTTCCGACCAAAGAGACGGGAAACCCATGGTGGGCAGAACCAGTGGCCACGGTAAGAAAACCCTTATTCTTACTCTTTCTGCCCACCACGGCAAGTACCAGTTGGTGTCTGAAGTCTATTGGCTGACATCTGATGTGTTTGTTTTCTTTGATGAGATGGTGAGATAAAATGAATGGAAACCAGAGTAATGTAAATGCTACACAGTTTGACCCAAATAACTCCTCTACTTCACTTGTTGCAGAAATAATAGAGTCTATAGTAATCATTGTTGGTGGATCGCTAATGTTTTTGTTTATATGCTTGGGGTGTCAATAGTTTTATGAGACTTGTGAAAAGGTCTGACCAGAGGACTGTAGTAGTGAGCCTGTGTGGCGAGTAAGGCCTGTGTGGCCAAGTGTAATAAAGTGCCATTTGATGGCTACTGTGTGTAGCCCAGGAGAAATTTTGGGTGACGACCCATACATTTTTAAGTAGAGACTCGGGAGTGAGTTCTCTAGATTGGGAGTACGGTGTTCCCATGGACCTTTCAAACCGGGAAAGGTAGAAGTGGCACAAGTAAGTCCTATGACTGACATGACAGACAGATGTGGACAGTGGTTAAGATGACACCAAGACTATTATAGGCTGGACCAAAACAGAGCTGATCTAGTACCAGTAGGAGTTATAATCAACTTGGGTTTCTGTGTATGTTAATTTTATGACAGTTGAATAAGGTAATTAAAAATGTACAATGTGTTTTTGAAAGTATGCAATGTGATGAAACTAACTAATTATGAGCCTGTCAAAGTTAGAGAATTAGACCAGGCAATGCCATTGTTGTTATATAAATATTTAAGAAATGTTTGAGAAGCAGAAAATCAAAGCTACTTTTGGATGATTGTAATATAATGATGAGACAAGCCTGCTGCTTTTTGCAGTTTCCTCCCCCCTCCTTTGTGCTTGGGTTAGTGTGTGAAGAAAAGAGTGAGATGCTCCCCCCTTCAAATACCTGGAGTAAAGGAGCCAGATAGTTCTGAATATCTAAGAAATGTTTAATTATGTGGCAATGTGGAATCCTAGTTAAAATAGTTTGTTTTTGTTATGTAACTCTTGGGTTCATTTTAAACAAAGAAAGAAACGGTAGCCATGATTATTATAAATATTTAAATGTTTAGCTCTCCATTCTAAGCTAGTAAACATGAAAGTGGAGAAAGGCAAGTTTATCTATAAGAGGAAAAGGTTTAAAGCAGTGGTCTCAAAGTACCGGCCCGCGGGCCATTTGCGGCCCGCGGACCAGTTATAAATGGCCCTCAGGCAGGGTGGAAGTGAGGGGAGCAAAAAAAAAAAAAAAAAAAATATTTTTTTTTTTTTTTTTTTAGCTGGTGCCATCTGGTGGTGAGCCGTTGGTATTACAAGTTATTACCACCAGATGTGAGCTGGCGCCATCTGGTGGTGGCCGTTGGTATTACAAGTTAAGCATTACAAGTTAAACAGCAATTCTAATGTCATTTTACACTATTTTCACTGCCATATTCTTCCCTCTAATTAGAACCCCCAAACATTATATATACTTTTTATCCTAACACCCTAGAGAATAAAATAGCGATCGTTGCAATACTTTCTGTTACGCTGTATTTGCGCAGCGGTCTTACAAGCGTACTTTTTTGGGAAAAAATTACACTTTTTTTAATTAAAAAATAAGACAACAGTAAAGTTATCCCCATTTTTTTTTTATATTATGAAAGATAATGTTACGCCGAGTAAATTCATACCCAACATGTCACGCTTCAAAATTGTGTCCGCTTGTGGAATGCCTACAAACTTTTTTACCCTTTAAAATCTTCATAGGCGACGTTTAAAAAAATCTACAGGTTGCATGTTATAAGTTACAGAGGAGCTAGAATTATTGCTCTCACTCTACCAATCGCGGCGATACCTCACATGTGTGGTTTGAACACCGTTTACATATGTGGGCGCTGCTCACGTATGTGTTCGCTTCTGCGCGCAAGCTCGTCGGGACGGGGTGCGTTTTCTGGCTCCTAACTTTTTTAGCTGGCTCCTAGATTCCAAGCAAATTTGTCAAACCCTGACTTACACCAGTGCTGACTAATAATGTGTTCGCTGACACCAGTACTGTTGTTTTTGAAGTTTGAAAGTTTGCATGCGGCCCCCCATGGCTTATGAAAACTTGTCTTGTGGCCCTCAGGTAATTTGAGTTTGAGACCCCTGGTTTAAAGGAACATTAAAGTGAATTGCATTATGAAGAAAGTGGACAGAATGTTGTAGAATTATTAATGAGGATTGCTGGATGTGAGAAAAGAGAAAAGGCTGAATGCTTTTGTAGCCCAATATGATGGTCAAGGAGCTGTTTCTCAAAAAGAAACCAGGAAATGCTAGAATTGTGGCAGGATTGGCCAGAAAATGCAGATTGCCTGACAGACGCAAGCAGAAGAAAGAGAGATGATGAATGAATAGTAAAGCAGCATGAACTTTCTGAGCACACAGAAGTTAATTTGTGCATGTCTGAGACGGATGGTGAAGAATGTTTGTAACATTACGCTTTCCACTTCAACTAACGTTATGATGGAATAACAGAATTGCAGTTGAGGAATCAAAAAGCTACGAAAGCCTTTGTTTGGATGGTGATTTTATGGTTGCATTCATTTCTGATCCTGCTGAGATAAATGACATTATTAGGTTTAGTGGGAAGGATGAGGAGCAAGCGTTAATGCTCATCTGAAAAACCAGCAACATGAAGAAAAAGATGGTGACGAAGGCAAAGATGGGACTGGTGCCAGTACTTTAGAATTAAGTTCAACTAAGAGATGTCCAATTTGTCTGAACAGTCTTTCTCTGAAGGTTGACTTTCCAGAAGATTGCTGTCACGTTTTCTGTATCCTGCATTCTTAAATGGTGTAAAACCTTTTCATCCTGCCCTGTTGACTGCAACCCTTTTCAAGCCATGTATAAAATAGATTTGGCTGGTGGATGCACCAAGAGCCATGCTGTGGGAAGAACACAAAAAGAAAACTGCAGCTGCAACCTGTGACAGTGGTGCTGTACAAAAGAGAAGACATGCTTTGGAATGGATGTTATGAAGCAATACCGCTTGAATTAGGAGAAATGGAAGTGAAAAGATGTACTACAATGAAGCTTGCCAGCTTTTTTCTAGAGAGAGAAGACCTCAAAGAGGAGGGTGACCAGATCTGCTTAAAACTCATGGAAGAAGAAATGCAGCAAATTTCCCCAGTTAAGGACACTACTCTTAAAAATCCTAATCTATCTGATCCTGTTTGTGGACGGTACATGCCTGTACAAAAGATGGAGTCCCAAGAATGGAATATGCGGTGACAACATTGGAGGAAGTGATTGAGATCCAACTACTCCCTTCATCACTTTCAGCGCAGGTTGCCAAAGTGGTAGCACTCACAAGAGCTAGTGAGACTGCAAAGGATCAAACAGCCAACATTTACACTGATAGCAAGCATGCTGTCAAAGTAATCCATGATTATGGACCCATAAGGAAGAACAGAAGACTCACAACTGCTGCAAGTGAACCAATTCAAAACTGAAAATATGTTCAAGAACTTTTTGAACCAGTCACCCTCCCAAAGAAAGTAGCCACCCCCGAAGGTCAACGCACATACTGAAGGAAGACAAAGGAAACAGTTGTCTGATCATACTGCCAGGAAGACTTGCGAAACACCAATGGAAGCAATCGTGACCCTAATCAATGATTTTGCAAAGGAATAAGAAGAAGCCCGTAACAGATTGAAGGAAAAGAAAAGAACAAATACTGAAAGTAAAGGAACTGATTAAGAAATTGCAAGAATCTGCACCTGACGATTGGAATTAAATCATGTAAAAGGACGGAACAAAGAAGGATCAAGATGGACTTGTGCAAGGAAAAGGGAATATGTGTCCCATCTCAAACGGAGAAGATGATTATGCCACTAGCTCATGGACTGAGTCATGTATGCCCTAAGGCAATGGAGAGAGACATAATCAAGGCTGGATGGTTTATTCGATACTCCAGAAATGTATATCAAGACTTTGTTGAGGGATGCATTATCTGTGCTAAAAATAACCCAGGAAAACCAACCAGAGCAACACAAAGACATTTGGCCAAGTCACTATTCCTTTTCCAAAGACTTCAGATTGATTAAATCTAATTGCCCAAATCAGGCCAATATCAATATGTTTTGTTGTGGGTAGACATGTTTTCAAGCTGAATAGAAGCCTGACTGGTGGCTAAAGCAAATGCCAAGACAACAGCAAGGAAACTCCTTTCCGAAGTAATATGCCGCTTGAAGTCCCTGAAATCCTAGAGAATGACAGAGGAACACATTTCACTGGACAGATCATGCAAATTACATGCAAGAACTTGGCAATTGAGCAGGCCTTTCATGCCTCTATAATCCTCAGAGTTCAGGAAAGATAGAAAAATATAGGAATCATTAAAGACGGGTTAGTCAAATTCATGCAGGGAAAGGAAAGACAGGTCAGTAAGGAAACAATGACCAGAACTGTTGCCTCTGGTTCTTTACAACATCAGGATTACCCCTACTTATAGGTCAGAAAATTTGAGCCCTTATGAGATTTTATTTGGGGGCCCACCTAAGACAGGGTTGTATTTTCTACATCAGACTGCTGTAATGTATAATGATTTTGTTTTGTTATGTAATTGTCTAATACAAGCAACTAACTGCGATGCACAAGTTGTTTTTGATTCAATTCTAGATCAAGAAATTGGAACACATGATTTACAGCCAGATGATTGGGTCCTAGTACAAGAACATGTGAAAGTACCTTTGAGACCAAAGTTTGAAGGACCCTACCAAGTGTTCCTGACAACTGCTACAGCTGTAAAGTGATGTAGATACATGCCAGCCATTGCAAGAAAGTACAGCTAATTTCAAAAGATGAGTAAACTACTGTTATGCCTTTCCTTGATCTTAGTCAAGGCTATAGAGGAAAATCACCAGTACAAATTACACATGATAACAGGCATAAGGAGCCATTTGAGTAATTGCTAGATATGTTCACATAGGCCAGACAGTTGAAGAAAAAAAAAGGCACACACCTAGTACTCGTTTACTTTAATTTTGAGTTTAAGCAATACAAGACTGCCCAAACTAGTATGTCAAGAATATCACAAATGTTGTATTATTGTGAAAATACATTACATATATTTATGCTAAATATAACTTGAGGCCTTTTGGAATACCTCCTTGTTTAGTAGGGAAAAGAGGTATACAATGTGACATTATGATAGGAAATATGAAAAACTCAGATGACACTGTTTAGATATGGTAAATTCTCATGGCTTCAACAGATATGTTTTTGTCCTCATAGGAATTATCGTTAGAGGATTGCTTGTTTATTTGTTTTTTTTTTCAGGTGCGCTAAATGTGAAATACAATGACAGTTAGATCTGAGGGAGATGACCCCCCAAGGAAGAAATAGAGTGTTATCAGATTGTCAGATTAGCCAATTTGTATGATACCAAGTTGGGTGATATGAATGAGTAAAGATATGTATCCACATACACCCTAAGAAGAACTTTACTCCACATAGATGTGAAGTAGTACTGTGGACGCCTTGGTGTCATACTAGGTAGGGAAGATATGGTAGTGACCCCAACATGGGGGCCAAGAGGAGGGAAATTAGTAAAATATAGGGGTCTGATAATATAGATATAGATATATAATATAGACGTTCACTTTAAGGATTGATAATGCACTTTTGTTTGCTTTTTCACAGATGTTCACAGCTTCTTCTTTTTGTCCTTGGGAATCAGACAGAAGACTGATAAGACCAGTTGAAAATAGACTTTCTATTAAACCAGTTTGAACTGACCAAAGACTCATGGATAAGGTTTTTCTGCCAGTCACGTGATGTAACCCCCCATTTAACTGTTCCCATGCTATAAAGAAGATATGGACTTTGATTGGACTAAAACTATACGATCACACCTTTATCACGCCTAGAATACAGTTGATACATACCCATATCTTATGAATATTCATACGTATAAATTGTTTTCCCCTGTAGTTGTAAGCTCAGAAACACTTTCACTTTTACTCGCTTATAGTAGCCGAGATCTGTGTTGTCTTTCTCCATTGCAATGTCTTAATTAAAGCACCTTATTATCTTTATCTACCATCTTATCTGATCGTCTTAATTAAGACCCCTGAATTGGATTTAACACGGGTGACAGCTGGATGTCATTAGGGAATTGTTTATATAGCCCCTTATATTGCATGGATAAATCACAACAATATTTCTATATTAGTTGGATGCATGGCATACTGAAAAGAATGTCTGGTGTTTCTATTAAATTACACCTAAGTAAGACATAGTCAGTGTATAGTTCATGTACATCAGTGTTTCTCAATTCCAGTCCTCAAGCCCCCCCAACAGGTCAGGTTTTCAGGAATTCCCTCAGATGAAAAGGCTGTGGTGATTACTAAGGCAGTGAAACTGATCAAATCACCTGTGCAAAATAATGGAAATCCTGAAAACCTGACCTGTTGGGGGGGCATGAGGACTGGATTTGAGAAACACTGATGTACATGCATATGAGTGATAATGCAATATAAATCATATATATATATACACTAATATATATATATATATATATATATATATATATATATATATATGTGTGCGAGTTTAAAAACTCAATAAAAACTTAATAAAATTACCAGAAAAAATTGTATATATATATAAAAAATATATATATAAAAATATATGTGAATATATTACAAAAATTACTGGTAAAATATAAGCATAAATAAGGGGCTATAATAAAAGGTAAAGGTAAAAGATGCACAAAATTACATGTACATAAATAAAGTGCATAAATACATCAGATATCACCATAAATAATCAAATAATGTAATTCATGAAATGTATGGAGATCAGGCCCTATGTGTCACTTATAAAACAATTAATGTCTAATTCAATGTTCAGGCCCCTCGGGGTTAAGACATCTGTCAGAAAAATCCAACGAGTCTCATGTTTAGAGAGTTCCCTTACTCTGTGTGAGCCTCTCCAATTTACTTCAAGGTGTTTTACCCCCCAGAACTGTAAACCTGACGGGTCCTGATTATGTTTCAGTTTAAAGTGCCATGACACATTATGGTCTTTGAAACCCAACCTGATTATTAATATGCTCCAGGATGCGCACTTTGAGCTTCCTTTTGGTGCCCTCTATATAAAGTAAATTGCAGGGACATTTCAAGGCGTACACCACATGGTCAGTATTGCATGTTATGAATTGCTCAATGGAAAATTCTTGCTGATTCGTTGGGGACGTGAATTTATCCATCCCTCTAATACGACTCGATACAGATTTACATGCTTTGCATTTTCTGCACGAAAAGAACCCTTTTTGATCCCAAAATGACAAGGGTCTTGTGGGTGGATCTAATACTTTCTTGACTATACTGTCTCCATAGTTGGATGCTTTTCTGTAGATAAATTGGGGCTCTGGTGGGAGAACAGTGCCCAACTTTTTGTCTAACATCAAAATGTGCCAATGTTATTGAAATATGGATTACACTTCTTTATACTGTATGTGGTACTGGGATATGAAGCCCCATTCCTTACTTCTTGTGGCTGTGATTTCGGTGATGGGTTTAGGCCTGAAACAGTTTTCCCTGGGGATAGCATGAATTTCTTCCACTAGTTTCTTCATTGTTTCTGGCTTGTAACCTTTAGCTTCAAATCTATCAGTAAGGATTTTTGATTGTGTAAGAAAGTTCGAGTCTTCTGAGCAATTCTTTTTGACCCTCAAGATTTGACCTTTAGGGATATTACGGATCCAGAGGGGATGATGACCACTTGTAGTAGGTAGGTAACTATTCCTGTCCGTAGGTTTGAAATAGACCTTAGTTTCTAATTTTGAACCTTGTCGGTATATGGATACATCTAAAAAATTGATCTCGGTTTCGCTGGATTCAGAGGTCAGTTTTATATTGTTCATATTGCCGTTTAAAATGTTTAAAAACTCATGTAGGGATTCTGTGGTTCCTGCCCAGATAAAAAAACAAGTCATCTATGTATCGTTTGTAAAACAACAATTCGGATCTTCTTTCATTAAAAATAGTTTTGTCCTCCCATTCTGCCATAAATAAATTGGCGATGCTGGGTGCAAACTTGGCACCCATCGCCACGCCTCTTCTTTGGGAGTAAAACTTGCTATTGTACCAAAAGTAATTGTGCGATAGACAAAAATTCAATGCGTGGCCCAAAAAAACTTTGTTGGCTCAATGCCCAATTTAGAGATAACATTGCATCGTCATGTTGGATGATCGAATATAGTGATGACACATCAGCAGTCACTAGTAAAATAGATTCGTCATTCTTCAAGGAGATATTTTGGAGACATATTAGAAGATCCTTTGTATCTTTTAGGTACGATTTTGTTGCTTTTACACTTGTTTGCAGAAACGTATCTAAATATTGTCCTAGTCTTGATGAAGCAGAGTCGATGCTGTTGACTATGGGCCTTGCAGGTGGGTTAGTTGCGTCTTTATGAATCTTTGGTAGCGTGTATATAGTAGGCACTCTACTGCTGGCAGGTGTTGGGTAGTTTTTCTCTTTGGTTGTGAGTACGCCTAATTTTGAGCCTATACTGATCACCACCTCTAGTTGTGCCTTATAGGCTAGGGATGGGTCATGGTCTAGCTGTATATAGGTGTTTTCGTCTGCCAACATCTCGGAGATTTGGTTGTGGTAAAATTCTTTTGCAAGTATCACCACCCCACCGCCTTTGTCAGCTGGCCTAATAATTATATCTTTACGCTCTTCCAACATCTCAATCCCTTCTTTAATGTGTCTTAAATTAGTTCTTTTAGCAGGTTTCAGGACTTCCAAGTCTCTCAGCACCAAGCTTTTGTACACCTCCACCTGGTGGTTCGGATTGTTAAGTGGACTGAATAATGATTTGTTCTTCAGTCCACTATTCACAACCGCTCCTGATGTGGAGGCCTGGACATTGGTTTGTGTATTACATCCCACAAAATACTTTTTGATATTAAGCTTCCGAATGTACTTGTGTACGTCAATGAAAACATTGAACTTATTGACAGGAGTTTTTAGTCCGCATTTTAATCCTAGGTTCAGAATGTTTATTTCCTTATGTGTCAGAACAGCTGGGCTAACGTTAAAGATACCCCCTAATCCTGTTGTTGTCTTCTTCTTTTGTTGGGTCTTACATCCGGCCCTACAGCCTCTGGTTCTGTGTACCTTTGATGGGATGTCTGCTCTCTTTCCCACTGGTTGGTCGATGGGGGCGGTAGTGGTCCTCTCCAAATCTGCTCCTTGTATTGGGGTATTTGATAATGTTGAGGTTTCCTCTCCCCCTTCTTTGTGCACCCCCTCCTCCTCGCCCTAAAAAAGGGCGTTGTGGTGGAGCATTTTCATAATATTCTTCATATGATTGCAATGGTTGAAATTGATTATGTGTTTGGATCTGGTAAGATGCCTTTTGTTGTATGTGCCCCTGATTACCTCTATTGTTTCCTCCTCTTGATTTCCCTCTGCCTTTTCTGATGGGCGTTGAGAATTGAGTTGGAGTTTCAAATGCGATTTCTTCGTTTGCATATGCATTAGATGGTTCTCTTATGCTAATTGGTGGTGGTGCGTTTTGTGTTGGTTCATTCTCAGCTAATCGCACCTTTTCCACCATATTCACTGAATCTGGCAGGTTCTGTTGCCAGGCAAAGATAGTATTCGCCTTGAAATCTCCCATGTCCCTGTGATATTTTTTAATTTTCTTTTTTGTGTATCTTTGTCTACTTTTTCAAGTCTTTTATTGGTTCTGGTGTTGAACTCAATAAACTGTTGTGTATCTTTTATTGGAGCTAACTGTTGTTGTAGGTCATTGATTTTAGATTCCAAATGGGTCATTTTACGCTATTTCCTTTGGAGTATAAGCTCCTGTAGTTTAAAGCCCACCCCAATGAAAAAATCATACCATTCTCTAATGGACCCTGCATCATCTAGACCAGGGGTGGGGAACCTGCGGCCCGCGAAATCATTCCATGCGGCCCCCCATGCGATCAGAAAAAAAGCGCCGCCGATTGTCACTATGGAGCGGAGTAAATGTATTGCTAAACACACTGACAATGAATGAATGATCATGGCGATCATTCATTCATTGTCCGTGTGTTTAGCAATACATTTACTCCGCTCCTGCGGCCCGCCCCTGTTAGCCGGCGCCAGCCTCCAGCCAATAGCATTTACTCCGCTCCTGCGGCCCGCCCCTGTTAGCCGGCGCCAGCCTCCAGCCATTGCACTGCAGCTGATGAGCTGCTCCCCTAGGCTTACAGCCCCGCCCGGCGGCGGCGGCGTGACGTCACTCACGGCGGGCGGGGATTACCATTCATGGCTGGCTGGCATGGCACTAGCCAGCGCCACCGACGAGGAACCATTTCCAGCAGCAAGTAAGGCAGCCATAAATATTATGCTGACAGCATCATGAAATACGGCGTATTTTTTTAATATGCAGCATAGCGGCGGGGGGAGGGGGGTAAATGTCCTGCACAGTGCACAGGACATTAATACATAAGTTACCATGACCAGTGCAGGACATTTACCCCCCCCCCCCCCACACATGCTGCATATTAAAAAGATCATATTTACATTTAATAATTTTCAAATTGCATCAATGATTCAATTTGAAAATTATTAAATGTAAATCTGATGAATATGATCTTTTTAATATGCAGCATGTCGAGGGGGGGGGGGGTGTAAATGTCCTGCACTGGTCATGGTAACTTATGTATTAATGTCCTGTGCACTGTGCAGGACATTTACCCCCCGCCGCTATGCTGCATATTAAAAAAATCACAGACAGTCATCAAAGTTAATAATCTTCAGACTGCATCATTCTGTATGCAGTCTGAAGATTATTAACTGTGAAGACGGTCTGTGATTTTTATAATATTCAGCATGGCGGCGGGGGGAGGGGGTAAATGTCCTACCTACACAGTTGCACTGGTCATAGTAACTCATGTATTAATGTCCTGCACTGTGAGTTACCATGACCAGTGCAGGACATTTACCCCCTCCCCCCATGCTGCATATTAAAAAAAAATCACAATGTCATTAGGGGAAAGTTCTTATCTTTATTCAGCAGTTCTGAGTCCCGACTATCTAATCTCCCCACGTCCTCTTCTATACAGATACCCTGGCTGAGTAATGTAATTGCCGAGAACCTCTGCACAAGGATTACTCCGCCTGAGCCCGAAAACCATCAAATAGTCCCTGCAGAGTAATCCTTGTGCTGCTGATCCCGGCAATTACATTACTCAGTGTATCTGTATAGAAGAGGATATTGGGGCTCAGATTAAATTGTCCGAACTGCTGTATAAGGATAAGAACTTTCCCCTACCAACTTTAACTACTAGTGTTCCTCCACCAGCTAAGCCACAGTACAGTTTGAATCATGTGTCCAGGTAGAAGGTGGAAGGAGACCCAGACACATGATTCAAACCCCGTACTGTCCGGGTCAATCCCGTACAGGTGGCAACCCTAGGTAAATGTCCTGCACTGGTCAATGGTCATGGTAACTCATGTATTAATGTCCTGCACAGTGCAGGGTGCTGTGTAGTGTAAAGGGTCCAGAGGTACAGGGTGCTGTGTAATGTAAAGGGGTCCAGTGATGCAGGGTGCTGTGTAATATAAAGGGGTCCAGTGATGCAGGGTGCTGTGTAATGTAAAGGGGTCCAGTGATGCAGGGTGCTGTGTAATGTAAAGGGTCCAGTGATGCAGGGTGCTGTGTAATGTAAAGGGGTCCAGAGGTGCAAGGTGCTGTGTAATGTAAAGGGGTCCAGTGATGCAGGGTGCTGTGTAATGTAAAGGGGTCCAATGATGCAGGGTGCTGTGTAATGTAAAGGGGTCCAGAGGTGCAAGGTGCTGTGTAATGTAAAGGGGTCCAGTGATGCAGGGTGCTGTGTAATGTAAAGGGGTCCAGTGATGCAGGGTGCTGTGTAATGTAAAGGGGTCCAGTGATGCAGGGTGCTGTGTAATGTAAAGGGGTCCAGAGGTGCAAGGTGCTGTGTAATGTAAAGGGGTCCAGTGATGCAGGGTGCTGTGTAATGTAAAGGGGTCCAGTGATGCAGGGGGGGGGGGGCACGTTTAATCCCCGCTATAACAGGCTAATTTTTAAGTTGATCATTTTGTACGGCCCCCGAATGATGTTACAAAAATCCAAATGGCTCTTGGCAGAAAAAAGGTTCCCCACCCCTGATCTAGACCGTCCTGTGGGATCACTTCCCATCTTAGACTTCTAATGATGATTTTATTTTTAATGTATTGTTCTAGGGTACATATGTCCCACCATGTTCTTACTTGTTTCTCTAAAGTATTTCCCAGTACAGATATAATATTATTGTAATTTACTTAAGCGGTGGTAGGTTCATCATCAATAAATAGTGTATTCATATCTAGATTTCTGTTACTCAAAAACCTTAAAGTGTCCATAGCTGCCGAGAGCAAAGCCAGATAACAATTCAAAATTAGTGCTAATGGCGCCCTTCCTACAATATAGGACTACCCAGCGCTTAGATACGTATGTTCAAAGTGATCAGTAACAGATTTATAAATATGTGTAAAATGCAGCAGCTGCTTAAAAATGTAAGACAGTGATCTTGAAACAGTAAAAGATAAAACAGATAAAACTTGTAAAAAGTCCCAAAGGTTCTATATAAAACTGTAGCAGTGCTACTTTTAAACCAGCGTTTAAAATTCTTCTATGAGTGAGATAAACTCATAGGCATATGATGATAGTGCAGATGGATCACACACAAACTAGCCCTTTAAATAAGTGCTCCTTTCACCAAGGGGGTGTTCACCACGTGGGGGGATGTTTACTCCCCTGTTGGGGATGCACTCACCACAAGATAGAATAAAAAGTGCCTGGATTGTATGTCTGTGTATGTCTCCCGAAAGATGCACTTCTCCGCCAGCAGGAATGTGAAAGTTCAAAACCGCATACATATAATGGAAAAAACACTCATATAGTGAAATACAGTTTAAAATCATTTATTGTGCCCAAAATAACATTCCCTTTAATTATTGTGCGTACCACAAGTAAACAGTAATCAAGCATAAAAACGTAATCTGTACTGTGCCTGTCAGCTTCTCCCTGCGAGCCTGTGAAGATGCAGATGTCTGCCAAAATCTCCTGTTCCTGCTCCTGGGGGCTGCACAGCGTCTCTGGTCATGGAATAAGCATCACGCATGACGCGTTTCGTCATTGGTTTAGACTTCAACAGAGGGCGTGACACAGTTTATTCCTGACCAGTATAAATACACATTTGCCCTGCGCACTGTGCGTCTGTATGTTAAGTTCGGGTGTGGGCGGAAGTGATAATCCCGCCGTCCCTTAATGGTTATAGCTCTTACTAGACACTAGGTACTAGTCCTGCGTTGCGGACGTATGGTGAAGCGTAAGCTCACCACCCATTGGCTCGTCGTGATCACGTGTGCGTTGCATCACGCGCATGCGCAGTACCCTAATCACGCTTGAGTATGGGCGGAAGTACAGCGCCGCCCATCTTAGACTAAGGCATTTGGCTGAAATCATAAGCGGTAATATAAAAGAGCAATATCGTGGCAAAAAACGTTATTACACATTTGTGGCCCATACTGCAAATATTGCAAACTGTGTAAAGGAGAAACAAAGTCAATAGGATCGACCTGTGATTTGTAAACAATCGATCTGAACTTAAAATCATACAGTAAAACCTGGTGTATAGATAAGATGATAAATACATCACTCATCCTATCTATAATCATAATGAACTACAACTCCAACGTAAAATCAGACTGACAGTATGCGTATCCTATCATATGAAATATAGGATACGCCCACCCTGCATTGATTATTAAATGGTAAAGATATAAAGTATGGTAAAATTCTATATACACAAATTATTAGCCATATGATGCGGGTGACAGCTGGATGTTATTAGGGAATTGTTTATATAGCCCCTTATATTGCATGGATAAATCACAACAATATTTCTATATTAGTTGGATGCATGGCATACTGAAAAGAATGTCTGGTGTTTCTATTAAATGACACCTAAGTAAGACATAGTCAGTGTATAGTTCATAGTTTACAGTTTTTAGGGCGAGGAGGAGGGGGTGCACAAAGAAGGGGGAGAGGATACCCACCGCGCAGGGGGAAACCTCAACATTATAAAATACCCCAATACAAGGAGCAGATTTGGAGAGGACCACTACCGCCCCCATCGACCAACCAGTGGGAAAGAGAGCAGACATCCCATCAAAGGTACACAGAACCAGAGGCTGTAGGTCCGGATGTAAGACCCAACAAAAGAAGAAGACAACAGGATTAGGGGGTATCTTTAACCTTAGCCCAGCTGTTCTGACACATAAGGAAACATTCTGAACCTAGGATTAAAATGCGGACTAAAAACTCCTGTCAATAAGTTCAATGTATTCATTGACGTACACAAGTACATTCGGAAGCTTAATATCAAAAAGTATTTTGTTGGATGTAATACACAAACCAATGTCCAGGCCTCCACATCAGGAGCGGTTGTGAATAGTGGACTGAAGAACAAATCATTATTCAATCCACTTAACAATCCGAACCACCAGGTGGAGGTGTACAAAAGCTTGGTGCTGAGAGACTTGGAAGTCCTGAAACCTGCTAAAAGAACTAATTTAAGACACATTAAAGAAGGGATTGAGATGTTGGAAGAGCGTAAAGATATAATTATTAGGCCAGCTGACAATGGCGGTGGGGTGGTGATACTTGCAAAAGAATTTTACCACAACCAAATCTCCGAGATGTTGGCAGACGAAAACACCTATATACAGCTAGACCATGACCCATCCCTAGCCTATAAGGCACAACTAGAGGTGGTGATCAGTATAGGCTCAAAATTAGGCGTACTCACAACCAAAGAGAAAAACTACCTAACACCTGCCAGCAGTAGAGTGCCAACTATATACACGCTACCAAAGATTCATAAAGACGCAACTAACCCACCTGCAAGGCCCATAGTCAACGGCATCGACTCTGTTTCATCAAGACTAGGACAATATTTAGATACGTTTCTGCAAACAAGTGTAAAAGCAACAAAATCGTACCTAAAAGATACAAAGGATCTTCTAATATGTCTCCAAAATATCTCCTTGAAGAATGACGAATCTATTTTACTAGTGACTGCTGATGTGTCATCACTATATTCGATCATCCAACATGACGATGCAATGTTATCTCTAAATTGGGCATTGAGCCAACGTGATGACTTACCACACAACCAAAACGTTTTTTTGGGCTACGCATTGAATTTTTGTCTATCGCACAATTACTTTTGGTACAATAGCAAGTTTTACTCCCAAAGAAGAGGCGTGGCGATGGGTGCCAAGTTTGCACCCAACATCACCAATTTATTTATGGCAGAATGGGAGGACAAAACAATTTTTAATGAAATAAGATCCGAATTGTTGTTTTACAAACGCTACAAATAGATGACTTGTTTTTTATCTGGGCAGGAACCACATAATCCCTACATGAGTTTTTAAACATTTTAAACGGCAATATGAACAATATAAAACTGACCTCTGAATCCAGCGAAACCAAGATCAATTTTTTAGATGTATCCATATACCGACAAGGTTCAAAATTAGAAACTAAGGTCTATTTCAAACCTACGGACAGGAATAGTTACCTACCTACTACAAGTGGTCATCATCCCCTCTGGATCCGTAATATCCCTAAAGGTCAAATCATGAGGTTCAAAAAGAATTGCTCAGAAGACTCGAACTTTCTTACACAATCAAAAATCCTTACTGATAGATTTGAAGCTAAAGGTTTTAGCCTTGGATGCTGCCAAGGCTTTTGACAGTCTGGAATGGGACTACCTATGGAAGGTCCTAGAGAAATTCGGGTTTGGCCCCAGGTTTATTAGTTGGGTGAAGCTGTTATATAACCAGCCAAGAGCAAAAATTAAAATCAACAACGAATTTTCAGAAATTTTCCAACTAGAGAGAGGAACTCGACAAGGTTGTCCCCTTTCCCCCCCTTCTGTTCGCGCTGGCGATGGAACCATTGGCCATTAAAATCAGAAGATATACAGGGGTTCCGTAGACTAACCATAGAGGATAAGATCGCACTGTTTGCGTCCTTTTTTTTCTGGGAGACACCGAAACCTCGTTAAAAATTGTGATCAAAACGGTGGGTGAGTTTGGGCTATGTTCTGGGCTGGTCATTAATTGGGAAAAGTCAGCACTACTGCCAATTGATCCCCTTGGTGTCCAGATACCCCACAGAATTCCTCAGTTAAAAGTAGTAGCTATGATGAAATACCTCGGGATATGGATCACGAGGGACATCAATAGCTTTGTTTCAAATAACTTAATTCCCCTCTTGTCCAAATGGGAACATAAAAGAGACATCTGGTGTAGACTACCATTATCCATAGCGGGGCGATGTAATTTAATAAAGATGCTATGGCTGCCCCAGCTACTCTATATCCTCCATAACTCCCCAGTCTGGATAGATCAAAAATGGTTCAAAAGGATAGAATCCATCTTTAGAGAGTTAATTTGGAAGAAGGGACAAGCCAGGATTTGTCTCCAGACCATGCAGTTACCAGCTAAAGAGGGGGGAATGGCAGTACCTCACCCGAAAACATACTTCTTAGCTTCGCAGCTACAACATCTTGCGAATTGCGGATTGGAGGGAGACGGGAATCCCGGTACATTGATGCTAATAGGGGCACCACATAGGACAATATTGGAGGCACTCAAGGCTGGTTCGTTTATTCATAAATGTCCAACTATAAAACTTATCCTTAAAGTATGGCAAACAACAAAAGCACTGATGGGCTATAAGGGAATAACAACGTTTGCCCCTCTCTGGTGCAATCAAAACTTAAGGGAATTAAAAGATATTGAGAGATGTAAGGAATGGGAAAGACAAGGGATAAACCGTTTAAATCAATTGTATGATGGAGAACATATGAAATCCTTTGCAGACTTGCGACAGGAATTCAATATAGCAAATAAAACATTTTACAGATACCTCCAGATCCGGCACGGCATCCAAGCCCAGTTTGGGTCACAACCCATTGTATGGTCCTCGGCCCCTACCCTCCTGAAAATAACCTCTTCAAAAACAACTAAAGGCCTGATCTCCGAATTGTATTCCAGAATAGGAGCTAAAACAATAAGTAGGGCAGGCCCCATTAAGAGCAGGATAGGGTGGGAGAGAGACTTAGGGCAAATGACCACGGAACAGTGGAGTGCGATCTTGAGGAGGGGGGTACTGGTTTCGATCTCTCCATCTCAGAAAGTATCACACTTGTTCCTCTTGCATAGAGTATACTACACCCCCAGGAGAATGTTCAATCTTGGGTGGAGAAGTACTGACGAATGTCCAAGGTGCAGAGCGACAGGCAATCTTATCCACATGATGTGGAAATGCCCTAAGTTATTCAGATACTGGGAGGAGGTGATAGACATAAATAAACACACAAGAGAAGACAATTTGTAATTTAAGAGGCTTTTTCACTCAATTATAATGATACAGGGGTAGGGGGAGGGGTAAAATGTATGCTTGTGTATGTATTATGTTAAGTCTATGCACGTTGGTGTACTACTTTTTGTACTTTATATATGCAAACAACAATAAAAAAATGTTATAATTAAAAAAAAAAAAAAAGGTTACAAGCCAAAAAGGTTACAAGCCAGAAACAATGAAGAAACTAGTGGAAGAAATTCATGCTATCCCCATGGGGCTTCATATCCCAGTACCACATACAGTATAAAGAAGTGTAATCCATATTTCAACAACATTGGCACATTTTGATGTTAGACAAAAAGTTGGGCACTGTTCTCCCACCAGAGCCCCAATTTATCTACAGAAAAGCATCCAACTATGGAAACCGTATAGTCAAGAAAGTATTAGATCCACCCACAAGACCCTTGTCATTTTGGGATCAAAAAGGGTTCTTTTCGTGCAGAAAATGCAAAGCATGTAAATCTGTATCGAGTCGTATTAGAGGGATGGATAAATTCACGTCCCCATCGAACCAGCAAGAATTTTCCATTGAGCAATTCATAACATGCAATACTGACCATGTGGTGTACGCCTTGAAATGTCCCTGCAATCTACTTTATATAGGGCGCATCAAAAGGAAGCTCAAAGTGTGCATCTGGAGCATATTAATAACATCAGGTTGGGTTTCAAAGACCATAATGTGTCATGGCACTTTAAACTGAAACATAATCAGGACCCGTCAGGTTTACAGTTCTGGGGGGTAGAACACCTTGAAGTAAATTGGAGAGGCTCACACAGTAAGGGAACTCTCTAAACATGAGACTCGTTGGATTTTTCTGACAGATGTCTTAACCCCGAGGGGCCTGAACATTGAATTAGACATTAATTGTTTTATAAGTGACACATAGGGCCTGATCTCCACACATTTCATGAATTACATTATTTGATTATTTATGGTGATATCTGATGTATTTATGCACTTTATTTATGTACGAGCAATTTTGTGTATCTTTTGCCTTTACCTTTTATTATAGCCCCTTATTTATGCTTATATTTTACCAGTAATTTTAATAATATATACACATATATTTTTATATATATATATTTTTTATATTTTTTATATATATATATATATATATATATATATACCATTTTTTCTGGTAATTTTATTAAGTTTTTATTGAGTTTTTAAACTCACACACATATATACACATCCAACTAATATAGAAATATTGTTGTGATTTATCCATGTAATATAAGGGGCTATATAAACAATTCCCTAATGACATCCAGCCGTCACCCGCATCATATGGCTAATAATTTGTGTATATAGAATTTTACCATATATCTTTACCATTTAATAATTAATGCAGGGTGGGCGTATCCTATATTTCATATGATAGGATACGCATACTGTCAGTCTGATTTTACGTTGGAGTTGTAGTTCATTATGATTATAGATAGGATGAGTGATGTATTTATCATCTTATCTATACACCAGGTTTTACTGTATGATTTTAAGTTCAGATCGATTGTTTACAAATCACAGGTCAATCCTATTGACTTTGTTTCTCCTTTACACAGTTTGCAATATTTGCAGTATGGGCCACAAATGTGTAATAACGTTTTTTGCCACAATATTGCTCTTTTATATTACCGCTTATGATTTCAGCCAAATGCCTTAGTCTAAGATGGGCGCCGCTGTACTTCTGCCCATACTCAAGCGTGATTAGGGTACTGCGCATGCGCGTGATGCAACGCACACGTGATCACGACGAGCCAATGGGTGGTGAGCTTGCGCTTCACCATACGTCCGCAAAACAGGACTAGTACCTAGCGTCTAGTAAGAGCTATAACCATTAAGGGACGGCGGGATGATCACTTCCGCCCACACCCGGACTTAACATACAGACGCACAGTGCGCCTGTGTAGTAAAAGCCGCTCATGTGACCCGGACTGGCCAATCATAGCGCAATAGGCGCAGGGCAAATGTGTATTTATACTGGTCAGGAATAAACTGTGTCACGCCCTCTGTTGAAGTCTAAACCAATGACGAAACGCGTCAGGGCGTGATGCTTATTCCATGACCAGAGACGCTGTGCAGCCCCCAGGAGCAGGAACAGGAGATTTTGGCAGACATCTGCATCTTCACAGGCTCGCAGGGAAAAGCTGACAGGCACAGTACAGATTACGTTTTTATGCTTGATTACTGTTTACTCGTGGTACGCACAATAATCAAAGGGAATGTTATTTTGGGCACAATAAATGATTTTAAACTGTATTACACTATATGAGTGTTTTTTCCATTATATGTATGCGGTTTTGAACTTTCACATTCCTGCTGGCGGAGAAGTGCATCTTTCGGGAGACATACACAGACATACAATCCAGGCACTTTTTATTCTATCTTGTGGTGAGTGCATCCCCAACAGGGGAGTAAACATCCCCCCATGTGGTGAACACCCCCTTGATGAAAGGAGCACTTATTTAAAGGACTAGTTTGTGTTTGATCCATCTGCACTATCATCATATGCCTATGAGTTTATCTCACTCATAGAAGAATTTTAAACGCTGGTTTAAAAGTAGCGCTTTTACAGTTTTATATAGAACCTTTGGGACTTTTTACAAGTTTTACCTGTTTTATCTTTTACTGTTTCAAGATCACTGTCTTACATTTTTAAGCAGCTGCTGCATTTTACACATATTTATAAATCTGTTACTGATCACTTTGAACATACGTATCTAAGCACTGGGTAGTGCTATATTGTAGGAAGGGCGCCATTAGCACGAATTTTGAATTGGTATACCAACATATATATATTCCCCCATCAGTGTTTATCAGATCTTCTGTGCAGACAAATCAGCAGTGGAAATTCTTGCCAGTATTTTTTATGAAGAGTAGAAAGGTCTCTTTCATCCATATGTGTCATAGTCTTTAGCATATTATAAATAACTGATTCAACAATGTTTCAAATCATGACTAGAGTGATGAATTTCACTCACCCCTCTTATAAATTTAGGAAAACCACCCAACCTACTATAATGTATGCTATGCCCAGCCATTTGTGCAACATCACCTCAGATGTAAATATATTGGCCCAGATTCAGGTAGATTTGCCCTTTAGTTACACCTGTGAAGAGCAGCTGATTTGCTCTGCGCTGGGGCAAATTGGAAAGATTGCCACCTGATTCAGGATTCCTTTTGTCTGCTAATTTTGCTCCTTTGTAAGGCAAAAATCACGGCGTAAGGCAGCGCAAGTGAAAGTGGGTGTGCCCTATGCAAATGATCTTTTTTCCACTCAGCAGTGGTTTGCGCCTATTTTCAGGGCAAATTTTGCCCACCTGCTTGCACTGAGAAAATAAATAGGGGCAGACCTGCGCAGGTCCTGTGCAAAATTACATCCTGCTTGTTCCACCCCCCCCCCCCCCCCGAGCAAGGTAATTTTGCCCTTTTTTCTGAGATGGCACCTCCTGATAAGAAAAAAAAAAGAAAAGCAAATTTTGTCTCCGCTGAGATGGATATACTGCTTGCTGCACTGACGCGCCATACTGCCGTTCTTTTTGGTTCAGAGCGGAAGAATACCACCGTAGCCCAAAGGAGGGCAATATATGAGGCTATTACATTGGACATAAATGCCCTGGGCATTGAGGAGAGGTCCTGGGAGGACATCCAAAAAAAGTTTACTGACATGCGTCGTCGAGTCAGGGACAAAATTGTCCTAATCAGAAAGCATAGCAGGGGCACGGGAGGAGGACCAGCCTGCTCTTTACGATTAAATCCAGAGGAGGAGGTTATCACACAGAGTTTAGCGCTGGAGCAGGTGGAGGGTCTCCCAGGCTATGACTCCACTGTTGGGGACTTGGGGACTGGTAATTTTTTTTTCTCGTATTTGCTGTGTAGCATGGGAGGGGGTAGAAGGGAATATATGAGGGGGTAGAAGGGAAGATGTAAAAAGTTTTTATTTCTCATATTTGCTGTGTATCATGGGAGGGGGTAGAAGGGAACATATGAGGGGGTAGAAGGGAAGATGTAAAAAGTTTTTATTTCTCATATTTGCTGTGTATCATGGGAGGGGGTAGAAGGGAACATATGAGGGGGTAGAAGGGAAGATGTAAAAAGTTTTTATTTCTCATATTTGCTGTGTATCATGGGAGGGGGTAGAAGGGAACATGTGATAAGTGTGTTGCTCCAGCAACATATTTTTTTGTGTCATCCACAGATGTTGATGATGAGGCTGGGCCATCGTCGGCTGTAGGGCGACCCACGCCATCCCCAGAACATCATGGGGTCCAGTCAGGCCCCCTGCAGATACTGGGCATGTTGGTGGAGGAGGATATCGCCCATAGTCCATCTAGGGAGGAGGAAGTGGTGGAGGAGTCCATTATCCTCAACCTGGATGAATCTGTGTACCTCCAGGAGGATCCCACCATCCCTGACCTCTCCACCACCCCCCCCAACCATAACGTCGTCCCCCTCCAGGGCAAGCCCCTCCAGTGTCCCTCCCTCCAGTGTGGCCCACTCCCCTTCTTCTCCCTCAGTTCGTGCCCCAGCCTCTCCTCCAAGGAAGGCTCTATGTAAAACAAGGGGTGTACCCTCCAGCCTCCGTGAAGGTCTGCAGGAGGAGCAGGCCCGGCAGACCCGCCATATAGGGGACATGGTGGGAGACTTGAGGCAGGTGGCGGACAGCCTGGCATCCTCCTCCTCCTCTCTGCAGCAGGCCCTCACCCTGCATGCTGACCGGGGGATACGAGATACTGAGAGCTTGGAGGAAGTCAGTGCCAACTGTGGAGCCATGGTCACCTGCATGGTCGAGCAGCAGGGCGCCATCGCTTTGCTAACAGCAGAGGTGAGCAGGTTGGCAGGTGCGGTGGAGGCCAACACTGCTGCTGTGCGGGAGGAGGGGAGATTAACCCGGCGGCAGCAGAGGACCAATACCACCCGGCAGCTGCGGATGTTGGCCCAAACCAACAGCGTGCTCACCCGCCTGGCCAACGCCATGGAGGGCATGCAGGCACCACCTGCCAGGAGTGAGGAAGTAGGGGTTAATGCTCCTCCCCCCCTCCATCCCCACCCCATGCTCCATCCCCACCACAGGCTCCATCCTCAGCCCAGGCTCCATCCCCACCACAGGCTCAACCACGCAGACTGAGGAGCCAGAGCCGGGGCACCCTTGGCACAAGGATGTCCAAAAAAAAAAAATGATTTTCCTTTTATTTTTTGTATTTTTTACCTATCCCTTGCTGCTCATATAATCAGCTTTTTATTTTTATTTTGATTATGCTTATTTTTTTTTGGGGGGATATATTTTTTTTGCTCAGATTAGGAGCTTTTCTATATTTAGTTAATGCTCAAAGTTTTTTTTTTTTTTGTAGTCCCTACACACGGTGAGGAGTGCTGTAGTTGCTCTCCAGCTGACCTGTGGCAATCTGTTGCTAACTTGCCCCTGCTTTTATAAAGTGCAAATTTGCCCCGGCCAAACAGCTTGCGCGCTTTGGGCACAAAATGCGCCTCACACGCGCAAGTTTATGAATCAGTGGCAGTTCCTCATTTGCATATTTGCTGAGGGAAAACCATGAGAGCGCAAGTTGCTCCCTGAGCAAAATTGCCCCTTAATTGCGCCGGGGCAGAGAAACTGCCTCCGTGCAAAAATGCCACATTTCAGGCTTAGCTTGCTTTCTGGGTCACCCGCAAATTTGCCTGGGCGCAAATCCGTACTTGCGCGGCGCAAATTGCACTTGCTCCCGCGCAAGTCGTACCTGAATCTGGGCCATTGATATCAATATGCATTATGTCATATGTACCGATGTTAAAACATTATTCTAGATTTAAATGCTTCGCTCTGGTTTTAAGATTAAGTTCAAGAAATAAAACATAATAAAAAAGCAAAATATATCGGGGAAAGGGAGAAAATGAAAAAAAAAATAGGGTGTTGGGTAAGTCCATTGAAAAGAAAATAATAAAAAAATGGAGAAGAAAAATGTTTTGAATGTTTAAAAAAAAGGTCCATTGCTTGATGAATATTGAGAGAGTGTCCATGAATTCTTTATAATTTCTTGTATAGTGATATTGTCCATTCAGAGTTTCTCCCCCACTAGCCAACAATTACTCCAGCTATTCACATGCAAACGCATATCTCCAGCCATGTACTGTACCTGAAAGACAAAAACTCTCAGACAAAAACTCATTAGCAAAGACCTTAAACAAAGAACTATTTACATGTTTACACTTTAAAGCTAATTCTCCCCCACTGCTATAGAAGTGTCATTTTCATTCAAAAACAGATCTGTACCATTCAATTGTTCTAATAATGTGTAATATTCTATTTTCATCTTATCATACTCAATCTTTAGGTGGTCATATTTCTGTTTCAACTGAGGAAATGGTATCCAGGTCTTTTTCTTATTATTATTTTGGTCAGCTCTGTTTATCATGTTAATATCACCATTGTTTGACCCAGAGTTTCCCCTTTTGATGTGATCATTAGATATTATCTTCTGATCTTTCTGTTCAGTGTTTGTCCTAAACAATGTGGCTACATCAATTCTGACAGCTTGCTCATTTGAATTTCTCCATAAATGATCTGCTCTCAATAATACGTCTTTTAAATCATGAGGATTCGGGGTAACTAATAAAATATTTTGTTTGATATCTTCATGCAAATCATCTAGCAACATACTGATATGTATGATATGTAATGCAAGAATATTACCAACCAACAATTCCATAATAGTTTCTATCCTGTGCGACAATTCATAGGGAGATTCACCCTGCATTTGATCAATCTTCCGATGAATCGTAACATCAGAACGCACACCATACAAAACACATAATAACTCCAGTAATATGTCCCTTGTCCTCAGAGGCTGAGTACAGATCTGTTTGATTCTCAACCAAAGACCATTCCCTATAGACTGTTGCAAAACTCTTTCTACGTCAGATGGGTTGATATTGTACAAATCTATGACATTCTGCAAGTCACAAAACCATTTTAAAAATCTGTTTAAATCATGGCAGGGAACCATTCCTATTTCTTTAAGAATTGCATCCAGTTCTTTTGGTTTCAAATGCTTCATTACAAGCTGAACTTCACCTGTATTGTTGTTGTTATTGTTATAAACCGTGGTGGTCACAGTGGGTGCGACTGGCAATGAATTATCAGATTTAATATGAGGTTCTGTTTCATTTGATAGAAAGTTTGTATTTTGCTGCAGATTGCTTAATCCAAGATTTGATGCACATCTGCATTCCTGAGATCTCTTCTCCAATTCCATAATTCTTAATTTTAATCTCTCATTTTCCTCTGATAATTCATCACAACGTTTAGATTTCTCAAGCAAAGATCCACCAATGGTAACTGCATGCAATTTTAAATTTACTGTTTCAGTTTCTGATTGGTTTTGTAACCTCTGATAAACCTTATGGCTATTATCAACTGCACTCTGTAACTGCACAATTTCCTCAACTTTATCATTCAAAGAACTTTCCATTTTTAAACAGCAAGATAACAAGCCCTGCACAATACAACCTTTTCTTTTACTTTCTGAAATTTTGCTATCAAAAACACTTTCCTCTAAAAATTCCTTCATCATAGTCCACGTCTGCTTACATTTTTCTGACATTTCATAAGGACCACCATGACGCTTAACCACTTAACCACCAGCCGCCGTCAAATAACGGCGGCAAGGTGGTTGCTTAACTGGGGGTGGACGTTATGTAAAGTCCTCCCAGAAATCGCGCTCGGATCACGGTGAATTGCCGCTGATAGCGGCCATTCACCACGTGATCGCTCCGTCCAATGATGGAGCGATCACAGGTAAACAAACCGGCGTCATTTGATGACGCCATTTCCTCCCTCCTCTCGCTGTACCGATCGGTACAGTGTGAGAGGAGAGCGCGGATGGCAGCAGCACTGTGAGATGGATCTGTGACTATTGCAGTCACAGATCCATCCATCCCTGCTCAGCCACCCCTGCATTAACCCCTGCAATACTCTGCCTTCCCTGTGCAATACTCTGCAATACTCTGCCTTCCCTGCGCAATACTCTGCAATACCCCCTGCGCAATACTCTGCAATACCCCCTTTGCAATACTCTGCCATACCCCCTGCGCAATACTCTGCCATACCCCTTGCGCAATACTCTGCAAAACCCCCGCGCAATACTCTGCAAAACCCCCGCGCAATACTCTGCAAAACAACCCGCGCAATACTCTGCAATACCCCCGCGCAATACTCTGCAATAACCCTGCACAATACTCTGCAATACCCCCGCGCGATACTCTGCAATACCCCCGCGCGATACTCTGCAATACCCCCGCGCGATACTCTGCAATACCCCCGCGCGATACTCTGCAATACCCCCGCGCGATACTCTGCAATACCCCCTGCCAGTACTCTGCAATACCCCCTGCCAGTACTCTGCAATACCCCCTGTGCAATACTCTGCAATACCCCCCGCACAATACTCTGCAATACCCCCCGCACAATACTCTGCAATACCCCCCGCACAATACTCTGCAATACCCCCCACACAATACTCTGCAATACCCCCGCACAATATTCTGCAATACCCCCGCACCAATACTCTGCAATAGCCCCGCACAATACTCTGCAATACCCCCGCACAATACTCTGCAATACCCCCCACGCAATACTCTGCAATACCCCCACGCAATACTCTGCAAAACCCGGCCAATACTTTGCAATACCCAGGCCAATACTTTGCAATACCCCGGCCAATACTTTGCAATACCCCGGCCAATACTTTGCAATACCCCGGCCAATACTTTGCAATACCCCGGCCAATACTCTGCAATACCCATAAAAAACTCTGGGGAAAAAAATGCGTTTTAACCACTTCCCGCCCACGTCATATGAGGTCCTTGACTTTGTGCAGGGATATCTAAATGATGCCTGCAGCTACAGGCATCATTCAGATATCATTTTTTTCAGCCGGCGATTCTCTACACCATAAGAATGATCATGGCGGCTGTTCTGCCTCTTGATCGTTCTTACGGGAGGCAAAAGGGGACGTCCCCACTCCCTTCGCCCTCTGGTGCTTCTTCCGACTCACCGCTGCGATCAAAGCCAGGATCGTTTTTTTTTTTTATTTATTTTTTTCAGGCTTCCCAGCCTAGAGGTGAGATGTGGGGTCTTATTGACCCCATATCTCACTGTAAAGAGGACCTGTCATGCTATATTCCTATTACAAGGGATGTTTACATTCCTTGTAATTGGAATAAAAGTGATCAAAACATTTATTTTTGGGGAAAAACGTGTCAAACTAAAATAAATAAAGTAAAATGAACAATAAAAATAAAAAATAAATATTTAAAGCGCCCCTGTTTCCGTGTGCTCGTATACAGAAGTGAACGTGCCTGTAAGTCCCGCCCACATATGAAAACGGTGTTCAAACCACACATGTGAGGTATCGCTGCGAACGTTAGAGCGAGAGCAATCATTTTGGCCCTAGACCTCTTCTCCAACTAAAAACATGTAACCAGTAAAAACTTTTAAAAAGTCACCTATGGGGATTTTTAAGTAGCGAAGTTTGGCGCCATTCCACAAGCGTGTGCAATATTGAAGGGTGACATGTTGGGTATCTATTTACTCGGCGTAACTTCATCTTTCATATTATGCAAAAACATTGGGCTAACTTCAATGTTTTTTTTTTTTTAAAAGCACAAAACTGTTTTATTTCCCCAAAAAATGCATTCGAAAAATTGCTGTGCAAATACCATGCGCAACGACCGCCATTGTATTCTCTAGGGTCTTTGCTAAAAAAGCATATATAATGTTTTGGGGTTCTATGTAATTTTCTAGCAAATAAATGATGATTTTTGAAAAAAATCTTATAATATATCCGCGCTAGGACTAGTTAGTTTAGCTGCTGCCTCCCTGCTTGTACCCTCCGAAGGGGGTCGGTGTATTAGTAATAGATGTATATACAGGGAAGTTGGCGCTGCTGTTAAGGTACGTGTGATGGGTTTTCAGGAAATTCTCATCAGGTGAGTATGAAACCTATATGCAATGTCGGGTCCCCCCTTGCGAAAAGCTCATATAAAGAGCCTCCACTGGTGTGGGTACCCCTTTTAGTGGTTTGCAGTATTTGACTGCGTGTCTTCCTTAATCCTATAAATACCCCTTATGTGCTATGGGCTATATTGAGCCGGTTATATAGAATTTAAACATAAAAAATAAATAAAATTATGTGTGAAACAATCCCTTGTAGAGTTCCTATATATAAAGAACAACAGTGAGTAGATCAATTTATAATGTGTCCACTAGGTGTCACTTCTGTGCGTGTTTTAGTAACTGAATTTCCACTGCATGTGTCAGATGGATTTCCTATTTAAATCTTTCAGAGGGGGAAATGTTGTTTAACCCGATGTCTGGTGTAAAAAAACGGCACATAACATATAAACAAAAGACTTGATCAAAACAAATTTTTTCAATAAGTTTGGGCCTGGTTGGGCCGTGCTCCGTGTGTGATTCCTAAATTTTAATGTGATGCCTTGTTAGGCCTTAAAGATTGTGATTCCTCTATATAATTGTGTTGTAATCTATGTACTTCTACACCATTACATGCAAAACTAAAAAAAAAAAAAACATACACACACACTATATATATATATATATATATATATATATATATATATATATATATTGGGGTTCTATGTAATTTTCTAGCAAATGATGATTTTTACATGTAGGAGAGGAATGTCAGAATTGGTCTGGGTGTTCCAGAACGCCTGATGGTGCTCCCTGCATGTTGGGCCTCTCTATGTGGCCACGCTGTGTAAAAGTCTCACACATGTGGTATCACCATACTCGGGAAGAATAGCAGAATGTGTTTTGGGGTGTAATTTGTGGTATGCATATGCTGTGTGTGAGAAATAACCTGCTAATATGAAACTTTTGTGAAAAAAAAAAAAAAAAAACTTAATTTTGCAAAGAATTGTGGGAAAAATGACAACTTCAAAAAACTCACAATGCCTCTTTCTAAATACCTTGGAATGTCTTCTTTCCAAAAAAGGGTCATTTGGGGGGTATTTGTACTTTTCTGGCATGTTAGGGTCTCAAGAAATGAGAGAGGCCATCAGTACTTCAGATGTGATCAAATTGATCAATTTTCAGTAATTGGTACCATAGCTTGTAGACCTTATAACTTTCACCCAGACTAAATAATATCCAAATTTTTTTTTTTTAACCAAAGATATGTAGCAGTATACATTTTAGGCCAAATTTATGAAGAAAATTCATTTTTTGCAAAATTTTATAATAGAAATGAAGAAAAATTCATTTTTTTACAAAATATTTGTTCTTTTTTCATTTATAGCGGAAAAAAAAACCGCAGAGGTGATCCAATACCACCAAAAGAAAGCTCTATTTGTGGGGAAAAAAAGGACAAAAATGTCATTTGGTTACAGTGTTGTATGACTGAGTTATTGTCATTCAAAATATGAGAGCACCGAAAGCTGAAAATTGGTCTGGTTATTAAGTGGGTTTAAGTGCCCAGTTGTCAAGTGGTTAATACATTTTAATACCCATCTGTTAACTTTATCAGAACTGACACTAGCTTCACACTGAGTAAGCATTTTGACTATAGTACTAATAATTTAAAATAAAGGAAATATTTTACTCACTGCATTTGAAGCTCCACCTTGCCAGTTCCGGTCTTCTAGTGCACGGCAGTCTTTTCTTTCTTCAGTTTCCAGTCTCCAGAGAATAATTCTGGGGTTCCAAACTTGTTTAGTCTTGTATATCAGACTCTCTTATGTCACAACCAGACATTAGAGTCACGGCACAGCTCTTGGGTCTCCATCAGACTTCTGTCCAACTCACAGGATTGCTATCATCACCGGCTTCTGTTACCAAGTCCTGAAAATGCGCTTCTGGTCACTTGAACGGCACCAATGTAGTGATCTAATTTGTCCAATAAATGTAGTGATCAAGTGGTGTATGTATAGTGTCCAGTACTCCGGTTAGATAATTAATATCTTAGATGTTAGTATGTTGACCATAAATTCAGTTGTTTCGCAGCAACACACCAGAGAACGCAAATTTAATTAACTTCCAATAACATACAAAGTCCAAAGTCCACAGATGATACAAAAGTCCAACAGAATATAATTCAAATCTCTTCAGAGCCCTATGTCTCCAAACCCATACAGAGAGAAAACCGTGGATACATTCTCTCTCTCTCACAAGACTGAACTTCCAAGATTTTTATTGCTTGTTTTACTGAATAGCTGAGCAATTTGATTGGTCATCTTTTATTTGAAAGGCAGGAAATCCTGTAGCAGGTAAATGATTCAGCCGAAGTCACTAATTAGTATGCATCCTTGCATACTAATAAGCCCCCCTCTAATAAGTAATTAGATTGCATGTGACCTGAGTAATGGTTCGATATGTAAAAACGACTCCATCCTGTCTCTGCCTTTTTGACAATAGACAAACCTCTTTTGACTTGCAACATGTAATTACAGGCCTGATGTGTAAACTAGACTTATCATTTCATTTAATTCAACTGATTGAGATCCTTCCTGTCTCTTTGAATTACAGGTTCGAAATCCGGCCTGTATATGTTGGACTTATATAATATAATATAATATTATATATATATATATATATATATATATATATATATATACACATATATAAATATACACATATATATCTATATATATATATATATAACACCCAACATATTACCACATATACTACTACATATTCCCCCACTTGAATCGGTTCAAATTAGAATCGATTCACAACCAAACTGCTCAGACATTCCTGGCTCTTAAGATTGAAGCCATCTCTAGGTTTTGCTTATTTTTCTGAATTATTCTTAATTGCCTTCTACTACAACAATATAAACCAAACAAAAAAACATTAATATGAATTAATCTACAAGCGCCACTTTCAGTTTGTGGCCCTTCCTTTCGGGCTGGCTACAGCACCTCGGGTGTTCACAAAGTTACTGGCCCCGGCCCTGGAAAGACTAAGGGCATGAGGCATAGCGATAACAGCCTACCTGGATGATCTGTTGATTATAGATTAGTCCACCGCTCGCTTGGGCCACAATGTGCACAGCACAGTGGAATATTTGGAGTACCTAGGCTGGGTCCTCAATTTGGAGAAATCTTCCTTGCAACCTCAAAAATAGCTAGAGTACTTGGGCATTATTATAGACACACATCCCTAAGCAAGGTATTCCTTCCCAAACCAAAGGCAAAAGCCATAGGAAACTTGGTCCAAGTGGTAAAGGCACTGCATGAGATTGTTGGGAAAGATGGTAGCCTCATTCGAGGCTGTCCCTTACGCCCAGTTTCACTCAAGACCATCACAGGGCAGGATTCTGTCAGCTTGGAACAAGGATGTTCAGGCCCTGGATCTTCCTATGGTAAGTGGCACGCACCATCTCTGCATAATATTGCAACTGCATCTTTAGCGACTGAGAAGTCGTAGGAAACCTCTCCAGGGGTTCGCCAGAGCCTCAATTAGTGGTTGCTTCACTCCAGTTACCTGGAAAGTGGTGACCACAGATGCCAGCCTTCTAGGCTGGGGGGCAGTGCTAGAAGAAGCATCTGCCCAGGGAAAGTGGCCCAGGGCCGAAAAGCTCCTACCCATCAACATTCTGGAGATTCGGGCAATTAATTTGGCCCTCAAAGTTTGGTCTTGCTGACTGCAAGGCTGACCTGTTTGGGTTAAGTCCGACAATGCTACGGCCGTAGCCTATATCAATCACAAAGGAGGCACCAGAAGTCTGGATGCCCAAAAAAAGGTGAATTACATCTTTTCCTGGGCAGAAAGGCATATTCCTCGCCTATCTGCGGTCTTCATTCCAGGCGTAGAAAATTGTCAGGCATATTTTTTAAGCCGCCAGCAACTGAGTCCAGGAGAATGGTCTCTACACCCTGACATGTTTCAAATCATATGTCAGAAATGGGGAACCCCAGATATGGACCTGTTGGCTTCCAGGTTCAACGCAAAACTGGACAGTTTTGTGTCAAGAACAAGAGATCCCTATGCTCAAGGCTCAGATGCCCTGACAATCTCGTGGGATCGGTATTCCTTGATTTATGCGTTCCCTCCAGTACCGCTCCTCCCATGATTCCTTCAGAGGGTCAAGAAGGAATGAAAGTCAATGATTTTGGTCGCCCTGGCTTGGCCCAGGAGACCCTGGTATGCAGAAGTCGTAAGGATGGCAGTAGGAAGACCTTGGATTCTTCCATTACGCCCAGACCTATTATCACAGGGTCCAATATTCCATCCTGCCTTACAAAGTCTAAATTTGACGGTTTGGTTGCTGAGACCCACATTCTGAAGAAATGTGGGCTCTCAGGACCAGTCCTATTCACCCTGGTTTAATGCTAGGAAGCCTGCCTCCAGGCTCATCTACTGCAGAATCTGGAAGGCATATGTTTCCTGGTGTAAACCCAGAAAGTGGCATCCTAGGAAGTTTGCCATTAATAGGATTCTTGCCTTTCTTCAGTTGGGCTTAGATATGTGGTTGGCCTTGAGCACTATCAAGGGTTAAATCTCGGCTTTGTCTGTATTTTTTCCAAAACCCGCTTGCTTCACATTCCCTAGTTAGGGCATTTGTTCAGGGTGCACTGCGGTTAAATCTGCCGATTAAATCTCCCGTGTGCCCATCCCCAATCCCCCTCTCTCTCATCCCCAATCCCCCATCTCTCACATCCCCAATGCCCCTCTCTAATCCCCAATCCCCCTCTCTCTCATTCCCAATCCCCCCTCTCTCATCCCAAATCCCCCTCTACCATCCCCCCTCTCTCTCATCTCCCCCCTCTCTCTCTCTTCCCCAATCTCCTCCCTCTCTCACCCCCAATCCCCCTCTCTCATCCTCCCCCTCTCACTCATCCCCAATCCCCCTATATCATCTTCCCCCCTTTCTCTCATCCCCAATTCTCCCCCTCTCTCATCCTCCCCCTCTCTCTCTCTCATCCCCAATCCCCTCTCTAATCCTCCCCCTCTCTCTAATCGCCATTCCCTCCTCTCATCCTCCCCTTCTGTCTTATCCCCCTCTCTCATCCTCCCCCCTCTCATCCCCAACCCCCCTCTCTCTCATCCCCAATCTCCCCTTTCATCCTCCCCCTTTCTCTCATCCCCAATTCTCTCTCTCTCTCTCTCTCTCTCTCTCTCTCTCATCTCCAACCCCCCTCTTTCTCTCATTCTCTCTCATCACCAATCCCCCCTCTCTCTCTCATCCCCAATCTGCCACCCCCTCTCTCTCATCCCCAACCCCCTCTTCTCTCATCCCCAATCCTCCCTCTCTCTCATCCCCAACCCCCCTCTCATCCTCCCCTTTCTAAACAAAGGAGAGAAGGATATGGGAATCCCACCTATTTATCAAATATGTAGTACTCACCGATATTGTCGGGGGGTGCAATCAAAAATATAATGTACCAAGAGAGAAGAAAACAAAAAAAGAAAAATGACTGCTGCACACCCTTAAGAGTTATTACTACGTTTTATTAAATATCAAAAAATAGAGCATAAAAGGCATTAAAAACACACAGGTAACCAATTATGGTATAATACCCTAGAAGTGACCTGAGAATACACTCACAAAACGAGACGGCAAAAATCAGTGACAAATTGAAAACTGGAGCTCGATCATCCAATAAGGAGATCTAAGTCCATAACTCACCCATTCACCCTCCACACAACACAAAGAGACCCCCCACCCCAAGCACATATAAAACCCCCACTGCTATCAATAATCCTAAAGATTTCCACACCATGCAGTGGTTCCCTGTAACTACAGGTGTCAGGGCTCCATTCCCGGCTCCATTGAGCTCCCGCGCATGCGCGGTACGGCAGCGCGCCGTGTGCGTGGAAGCGCGCACGTGCAGGTATGCGACAACCCTGGGGCCAATCAGAGGCCGGACACTCCTATTTAAACCAGCAGCCTTCCCTGAACAGGTTGCTGGTTTGTCTTCAGCTCCTATGTGTTTACCTGTTGCCGTACCTGCCTGTTTTGACCCGGAATTCCTGACGACTCTCCTCTCACCTGGAACCTCTGACCCTTTGGCTAATGTTACCTGGATTGCTGTTGTCTCCTGCCCCTTGACCTTGGCTTGCTCTCATGGACTCCCTCTGAACTCTCCTGCCCTTGACCCTCGGCCTGTGACTCGGATTTGCCTTCATCTCCTGCGGACCCTACCAGACTTACCTACCAGTTCCTGCCTGACCAACGCTTGTCTCCAGTCTTCTGCACCTGCCCTGCTTCTGTCAGCTGCACCAAGTCTGCCTGCCAGCTCCCGGCACCGGTGCCTCCTTGTGCCGTCCCTCCTCTGTCCCAACTCCAGGGAGTGGTCTGCACAGGGTCGCAAAGGTGAGCCGCCCTCAGCATCTCGGTCTCGGTGAGTACAGGCTCTGACAACAGGTGAAAATACCACCGTCTAAGTGGGAAAAGTTGCAAAAAAGAAAAGCTCAAAAATGGGGACATGAGAAGGATCCACTATATAGTGGTATAGTAATACTGCTCAATTGGAGATAAATGGCAAGTGATAAATCAGATGAGAGGGATATAGTCCCAGGGACCGCAGACAATTCTACTAGGCTGGAGAAAAAAAAAGTGGTATGTATATATATATATATATATATATATATATATATATATATATATATATATATATATATATATGTCTCTGCTCTTCAGATGGGTCGCCGCGTCTGGCGTAAACAGTTTATTCAATTTCCATCAGATAGTAACTGATAAGGAGGCATTCAACAAACATATATATTTGAGACACTGTAGTAGTGATCATTATGTATCAGAGTTCACCTATGATGCACTTAGGAGGACTTTGCAACAATGTAGCCACAATTAATTGACGGGTTCCCATTACTTATGGGTAGTGTCCATTCAAATATATCAAGTAGATTTGTCCATCAGATATTGAAATCTTGTTGAACTGCTAGTGGCAATTAGGCTTACATGAATATTGGATGTGTTGATATATACACTGTTGGTGAGCAGATAATTGATCAGCATTCCAGCATTCCACAGATAATAAACGGTTGAAGTTGTACTCACTGTTGGGCTGTTATGTGTAGCTCAGAGTCGTAGCTACCACATCAAATCTGTACTCACGTGCTGCCAGAGAGATTTGCAGCCGAGCCATCCATCCATGTGTAGCCTGAAGCACTCCTCCTCAGTGCAGTAATGATAGGTGAATAATATAGTAATGTCCAGTATAGAACTGCGATTATACAGTGTCTTCAATGATGTTGGGCAAATACCAATCTCCAAAGTTGAGAATGAAGAATGTATTAGGTCTCCATGGGGTCAGTCTCTCCAATTTGAGCGTGCAAGTTATGTTCAGATTGCACTGTTCATGTCTCCATGTGATACTTTTCCTTAAGTTGCTTAGTGGCTCAAGGTAACCATGTTACCGAGCTCCAAAAGAAAGAAAAGCACTGAGGTTCAAAATGTGCATCGGGGGTCCCTGTACCCCAAGAGTTTACATGTTTCGTTCCTTTAGAACTAGGAACTTCGTCAGAACTGGGGGACTATTGATCTTTACCTCCTATAAAAAGGGAATTCAGAGCTATCCATAATTAACCTAGATGTCAATCAGGTGTAATCAACCCATTATCTCATTTAACCATTAGGTTTACCTGGTGCTCTACATATCAATTTGTAAATATACAATTAAAAAGAAACCCATAGCCAAAAAACCTATGTTGGTGTGCGCTGTTTTGTGAGTGTATTCTCAGGTCACTTCTAGGGTATTATACCATAATTGGTTACCTGTGTGTTTTTAATGCCTTTTATGCTCTATTTTTTTATATTTAATAAAACGTAGTAATAACTCTTAAGGGTGTGCAGCAGTAATTTTTCTTTTTTTCTTTTCTTCTCTCTTGGTACATCCTCTCCTTTCTCTCATCCCCAATCCCCCTCTCTCTAAATCCCCAATCCCCCTCTCTCTCTCATCCTCTCTCATCACCACCCCCCCCTCTCTCTCTCTCATCCCCAATCTGCCACCCCTCTATCTCATCCTCAATCCCCCTCTCTCATCCTCCCCCTCTCTCTCATTCCCAGTGCCCACTCTCTCTCTCTCTCTCTCTCATCCCCAATCCCCCCTTCCTCTCTCTCATCTACAATACTCCCCTCGCCCTCATCCCCAATCCCCCTTCTCTCACCCACAACCCCCCCCCTCTCTCATCCCCAACCCCCCTCTCATCACCCCCCTTTCTCTCATCCCCAATCCCCCTCTCATTCTCTCTCATCACCAACCCCCTCTCTCTCTCATCCCCAATCTGCCACCCCCTCTCTCTCATCCCCAATCCTCCTCTCTCATCCTCCCCTCTCTCTCATTCCCAGTCCTCACTGTCTCTCTCTCATCCCCAGTCCCCACTCTCTCTCTCTCTCTCTCTCTCTCTCTCTCTCTCTCTCATCCCCAGTCCCCCCCTCTCTCTCTCCCCCAATCCCCCCTCCCTCTCTCTCATCCACAATCCTCCCCTTTCTCTCATCCCCAATCCCCCCTCTCCCATCCCCCTCTCTCTTATATCCAATCCCCCTCTCTCTCATCTCCAATTTCCCTCTCTCTCTCTTTCATCCCCAGTCCCCCTTCTCACATCCTACCTCCTCTCTCCTTCCCCTCTCTCTCATCCCCAATCTTTCTCTCTCTCATGTGTACAGCATATGGTCAAATAGTGGATACTGGATTGTGGGGAATCATTGGTAAACATCCACCGTCCAGCCATATACAATAGTCCCACTGTTTTTTTGTTTTTTTTTGGGGGGGGGGGCGCAAAATAGTCTAGCACTGGCCCTGGTGTTCGGCCCATCTCTATTAGCCAACCACATAATAACTTCTAGATATTTATTCAAAGCTCATATACCACTAAACTGTCTTCTACTATATCTATTGACTCCTATCCTACCTAATTATACCTTAGTAGTATCAATTACATTGGATTGTGCAGTTACCTGGGTATTTTACACATGTGCACAAATTCTCGAACTAAAGTTTGTATTTCGGGACTTTATAAAAATAATTTATTGAAAGTAAACAGCAAATAAGAAGCTGTAAATCATGCAGGGAATCCAGGAAATTGTGGAAAGAGATGGCCACCAGACAGGCAGCAATCACAACATGAAAGGAGACTTTTTAAGTAAGCTTATATTGTATTGTCAAATGTAACTATTGTTTGCATTGCTATTACAATTCTGATGTTAAAAGATTATAGTGTATGCTGGGACCATAGATTTCCTTTAAGCTGAAATACTTAATTGGCTACACACACCCTTCCCACAAGATAGTACGTGAGCCTAGAGATTGGCTCCTTTTGCCATAATGGGCAAAGCAGAGGTTCACAATTATGAAATGCTGCTACAGGAAATAGCAATCCGTCTGGAAATCACAGATAGAAACTGCATGACAAATGGTTAAAAAATTATACAAAATGTACCACAATTGGAGACAAACCCACCTAAAATACATTTTAAAACGACTGTATATGCTTTTTTTTGTTGTTTACAAACTTTTTATTTAAAAAGATTTCTATAAACAATCCCAATCCCCCCTCTCTCCCATCCCCAAATCCCCCTCTCCCATCCCCCCTCTCTCTCATCCTCCCCCTCTCTCTCTTCCCCAATCTCCCCCTTCTCCCACCCCCCTCTCTCATCCTCCCCCTCTCTCTCTTCCTCAATCTCCCCCCTCTCTCTCATCCCCAATCCCCCTCTCTCATCCCCCAATCCCCCTCTCTCATCCTCCCCCTCTCTCTCATCCTCCCCCTTTCTCTCATCCCCAATTCTCCCCCTCTCTCATCCTCCCCCTTTCTCTCATGCCCAATCCCCCTCTCTCTCATCCCAATCCCACGCTCTCTCATTCTCTCTCATCACCATCCCTTCTCTCTCTCTCATCCCCAATCTGCCACCCCCTCTCTCTCATCCTCAATCCCCCTTTCTCATCCTCCCCCTCTCTCTCATCCCCAGTCCCCACTCTCGCTCTCTCTCATCCCCAGTCCCCACTCTCTCTCTCTCTCTCTCTCTCTCTCATCCCCAATCCCCCTCCCTCTCTCTCATGTACAATCCTCCCCTCTCTCTCATCCCCAATCCTCCCCTCTCTCGCATCCCCAATCCCCCTCTCTCTCATCCCCAATCCCCCTCTCTCTCTCTTCCCCAATCCCCACTCCCTCTCTCTCATCCACAATCCTCCTCTTTCTCTCATCCCCAATCCCCCCTCTCCCATCCCACTCTCTCTCATCCTCAATCCTCCTCTCTCATCCTCCCCCTGTCTCTCATTCCCAGTACCCACTGTCTTTCTCTCATCCCCAGTCCCCACTCTCTCTCTCATCCCCAATCCCCCCTCTCTCTCTCTTCCCCAATCCCCACTCCCTCTCTCTCATCCACAATCCTCCTCTTTCTCTCATCCCCAATCCCCCCTCTCCCATCCCACTCTCTCTCATCTCCAATCCCCCTCTCTCTCTCATTCCGAATCCCCCTTCTCTCATCCTACCTCCTCTCTCCTTCCCCTCTCTCTCACCCCCAATCCCACTCTCTCTTTCTCTTTCTCTCTCTCATGTGTATAGTATATGGTCAAATATTGGATACTGGATTGTGGGGAATCATTGACAAACATCCACCATCCAGCCCTCTACAATAGTCCCACTGTTTGTTTTTTTTTTTGTTTTTTGGGGGGGGGGGGGTGCGCAAAATAGTCTAGCCCTGGACAAACCCACCTAAAATAAATTTTTAAAATATTGTATATGCTTTTTTTTGTTGTTTAAAAACGTTTTATTTAAAAAGATTTCTATAAACAGGAGACGTAACATTTATTGTCGGTTCACACAGGGGCGACCTGTCAGGCGACTTGTCAGCCTGACAAGTCACGCTCCATTCAGTACCATGGAACAGGTCTAATAAGAGCTACTCAAGTTGCTCCAACATAGAAAAAGGTTCCTGTACTACTTTGGGGTGACTTTGGAGCAATAACTTCTATTAAAGAAGTTGTTTGCAAGCCGCGCTGAGGTTGCGCTGTGTGGGGAGGCCTGCAAAGGACAATTTTGAAGCCGTCCCTGGGTGAACTGGCACTTATAGTACTTAGGTTTGTATACATGTGTATATGAGTTTACATATAATAATTAAGATTATACAAGACATCATAATTGCATGTACACATGAATTTGTTACTTCTTGAACTTAGAAAAGTAAAGCCACAGCTGGGCACCCACAGTTAGAATGCCGATACCTCAAAGGGGAGGGGGAGAGAAGCGAGGATCATGGTACAGGTGAGTGTCTGATTATTACAATTCAGCAGCTACACTTTTTGTAGCTGCTGACTTTTAAATGGGTGAAACTCCACTTTAGGTAAATGCTTCATATATTATTCTTTTCATTACTCTTCTTCTTTCTCCTCATAACTCTGAATAGGGAGAGTAGAGATAATAATTGGATAATGAAATTGGAAGGGCTCTAAAGAGATATAGTACTTTGGGTAATATGTTCATTTTAATAGCCGCTGTGCTGCCTTCGCAATGTATATTACATGCTTGGCACTCAGCAGTGTCTGTTTCTTTAAGACCCTCCATTTTCTTGAAGCCTAGAGGCGGGTCTTCTCTGTACTGTCTAGGGCTAGTTGGGACATATCCTGTTCATTCCAGCTCTAACTACTGTAGTGACCAGATCCACAGGACATCCTAAAGCTAATACAGACTGCAAACCTGACGAACACCAAAGCCTGTGAGTAAAGGGGTTTTGCTAGTTCAGCTTGTGTAGAGGGATGCTAGACATTGCAGATAGATAATGTGTGTTTCTGTGTATAGTAAACAAGCACATTTTAGTTAGGCCCTATCTTTTGTATTAGCTATGTATAATGTATGTTGCTTGAATAGCCATGCTTACATTTGTCTTTTTATGTTTGTTTCACAGTTATATCACACACATACGAACACATATCATACACTTTCCTGTTCATTATATCTCAGTAAAGATTGCATCAGTTCAGCAAACCAGCACTTCTTTCACCTCAAGCAACACACAGCCGAGACATTACAGTAAAAAGGCTTTAAAACATTGTCAGAAGCAGTTAAACAGCTTTGAATCGTTCTCAGCAGTAAAAGGACTAATAAATCCTTTCAGCCACGTGGAGTGAAACGAAAGTGAAACCAATTTCTCTCACTCTGTCAGGGTCTCAGCTCCGCGGACCCCCGTACAGCGCCCCTGCGCGGTAGATTGATCTCCCAGCGATTGCCTGGGCACTTCAAACGAGCGCGCACGGCGCGGCGTCCAGGCGTGTGCACGAGCGCGTGCATGGCCATGTGACCGCTCGGGACCAATCACAGCTATGACCGCCCTATTTAAACCAGCCCATCTGAAGACAGGTTGCTGGTTTATCTTCAGCTTGTAACCTGTTTCCTGGAAACCTTCCCATTGGAATTCCTCCGGACTCAGCTCTCACCTGGAACTTTGACCTCGGCTTGTCTCACCATTCTGTTGAACTCTCCTGACCTGACCTTTTGGCTTGTGACCCCGGACTTGTTGTTTTCTCCTGCCCTTGGACTTTGGCTTGTGACCCGGATCCGCTGCTGTCTCTGTCCCTTGAACCTCGGCCTGCACCTTGGACTCACCTTACCTGCTTCCTGAACCAGATCCGTGCCTGCATCCCTAACCTATCACCGCTTGTTTCCTGTTTCCGGCTGCAGCCACCTGAAGCTACTGTTGTCTGCTACTACCACCTTCAAGCACCGCTTCTCCGCTGGCACCGGTACCGCCTCGTGCTTCTGTCTCCTGTTTCAACCTCAGGGGGCGGGCACGCTTGGTCGTAAAGGTGAGCCACCCTCTGCATTTCGGTCTCGGTAAGTACTTGGTTTCTGACAGTATAAACCAGCCCGAAAATGTCCGAGACCGACAGGGTGCGTTCACCTTTCGAGACACTCTGCCAGCAGGTGTCCGTGCTTACCAAGGCGGTACAGAAGCTCCAGGAAGGTTACATACAGGTCGACGGCCGCCTTCAGCAAAAAACTGGTTCTCCTGGGCCCTCGTCTCCTCCTGCTGCACCTTCTGCTGGGGCCTCTTCACCGCAGGCTGCTGCCAATCCAACCGTAGTAATGACTCACCCGGAGCCCCGGGTCCCTACTCCAGAGCGGTTCTCTGGTGATCGCCGAAAATATCGAGCCTTCAAGAACGCTTGCACCCTATACTTGGCTCTCCAGCCCAGGACTTTCTTTGCTGAATCTGTAAAGGTCAGGTTTGTGATCTCTCTCTTATCCGAAGAACCCCAAGCGTGGGCTCACAGCCTTATGGAAAAACAGAGCCCGATCCTGGACTCTTTGGACTCTTTCTTCGAGCATATGGCCGAGCTATATGACGATCCTCAGCGCATGGCTTCTGCCGAGACCATTCTCCATAACCTGGCGCAAGGAAAACGTCCGGTCGAAGACTACACCGCTGAATTCCGCAAATGGTCAGCCGACACCGGCTGGAACGACGTGGCATTGAAATATCAATTCCGCCTAGGACTCTCAGAGACTCTTAAAGATGAGTTAGCGAGAACCGAAACTTCCGCTTCTCTAGAAGCCCTGATCCAGTCCGCCACCCAGCTGGACCGACGCTTACGGGAACGGCGCACTGAACGCTTTCAAACTTCACGCCCCGCCTGGGTTCCTTCTAGGCTTGCTTCAGTTCCGCCTCCTCCTGCGGCCCCTCAACCTGTTGGCCTTCCCGATCCAGAATCTATGCAACTCGGATTGGTCCGCACACCTCTTACGAGCGAGGAGAGACTACGCAGACGCCAGAACAACCTATGCCTGTACTGCGGAGCCTCTGGCCATTTTCTCCGCACCTGTCCTATAAGACCGAGTAAGCCCACGATTCAACCTGCTTGCAATTTCCATGTTTCAAACATTCCACAAGCTCATCTTGTCCTCTTTCTTTCATTACAGTTGCCGGAAAAGGCTATCCGCCTGCCGGCCATCATTGATTCGGGTGCGTGCAGTTGCTTCCTGGACTCCACCTTGGCCCAAGAACTGCACATTCCACTTCGCAATAAAAACCAACACCTGCAGATTCACTTGGCCGATGGCTCTCTCCCCAAATCAGGATTGGTCACGCAAGAAACTGTGCCTCTTCAAGCCACCACTGATTCGGGCCATCGAGAGCTTCTACAACTAGACCTCATTCCCTCTCCACTATTTCCCATCATCCTGGGACTTCCCTGGTTGCAGATACAGAAAGAGGTTAAGTTCTCATCTTCATATTGTACTCAACATTGCTTCGTACCCACCATAGTCACTTGTTCGACCCTGACATCCTCACCTGAACTTCCGTCTCACGTCCCCTCTGTTTATCGAGAATTTAAAGATGTCTTCGATAAACAGCATGCCGACTGTCTTCCTGCCCATCGGCCATATGATTGTCCGATCGATCTCCTACCCGGCTCTGAGATCCCTTTCGGCCGCATCTTTCCGCTGTCCGAAACTGAACTTAAAGCCCTCGGCGTATATCGATGAAAACCTACAGAAGAACTTCATCCGTCCTTCTTCTTCTCCAGCGGGTGCAGGAATCTTTTTTGTTCAAAAAAAGGATGGCTCCTTGAGGCCCTGTATCGATTATAGAGAACTCAACAAGATCACCATCAAGAACAGGTACCCCTTACCTCTTATACCAGAGCTCTTCCAGAGGTTCCGCTCAGCCCAGGTGTTTTCCAAGTTGGACTTAAGGGGCGCCTATAACCTTGTTAGAATCAGGGCCGGGGATGAATGGAAAACTGCCTTCAGGTCACGTTTCGGGCATTTCGAATATCTCGTTATGCCATTCGGACTCTGTAATGCCCCGGCCACTTTTCAACACTTGGTTAACGACATTTTCCGTGAACATCTAGACGATTTTCTGGTCGTATAACTGGAGGACATTCTTATTTTTTCAACCTCTCTCGAGCTTCATAGGCACCATGTCAAGAGGGTACTTACCATCCTCAGAGAACATAAATTGTATTTAAAAGCCGAAAAATTTGACTTTGAAAAGACGACGATACAGTTTCTGGGGTTCATTATCTCCACCGGTGGGGTTGCCATGGACCCTCAAAAGATCAAGGCCATCCTGGACTGGCCGACCCCAGTGGACAAGAAGGCGGTGCAACAGTTTGTTGGCTTCGCCAACTTCTACCAGAGGTTTATTGTTGGGTTTTCTGCTATCGTAACCCCCATTACTCAGCTTACCCGTCAAGGCACTTTCATTGGTCACAAGAGGCCCAGGAAGCTTTTGAGAAATCAAAAGGGGTTTTTTCTTCAGCACCTGTCTTACGTCACCCAGACCAAAAGTTGCCCTTCACTTTGGAAGTAGACGCCTCTGAAACGGCCTTAGGGGCCATTTTATCACAAAGGCAAGGCGTGAAGTCCCTACTATACCCTGTGGCTTTTGCCTCTCGGAAGCTGACGATTCCGGAAAAGAACTATGACGTGGGGGACAGGGAACTCCTCGCTATCAAGTTTGCTCTCGAGGAGTGGAGGTATTTACTGGAAGGAGCGATCCACCCCATAATAATTTTTACCGACCACAAGAACCTCGAGTATTTGCGTTCAGCAAAGCATTTAAGACCTAGACAAGCTCGGTGGGCTCTTTTTTTTTCATGATTTAATTTTCATATTACTTACAGGCCCGGTTCAAAAAATGGAAAAGCGGACGCGCTTTCCAGGATGTTTCCTGAGACCCCTTGCACAGCGGAACCAAGTACCATCCTGCCTTCCCGGAATTCTCTTTTGATCTCCCAACCTGACCTGTTAAATTCCATCAAAACAGCATCCAGACAACCTTCCGGCCCAGAGCTATCGTCACTGGAAGAGCGTGACGGTCTGTTCTGGCTTCAGGATAAAATCTATGTTCCAGTCGAGACCAGACAATTGGTCCTGAGCACCTTCCATGACCGTAGGCTAGCGGGTCATTTCGGGGCACGGAAGATTTCTGAATTAATTTCCCGGTATTTTTGGTGGCCAAAATGGAGGCAGGACTGTAAAATTTACGTTTCATCATGTACCGGATGTCAACGGAATAAGGGCCCTAAGACCAAGACCTGGGGATTACTTAAGCCGCTACCGATCCCGGAACGCCCATGGGCCGATATCTCTTTAGATTTTATTGTGGACTTACCTCCATCCTAAGGCTTCACTACAATACTAGTTGTCGTGGATCGCCTATCCAAAATGGCACATTTTTTACCTATGATAGGAACTCCATCCGCTGTCGAAACAGCCAATTTTTTTTTCAAGGAGATCATTAGGCTTCACGGGGTCCCCAAGACCATCGTTTCAGATAGGGGGGTCCAATTCACCTCCAAGTTTTGGAGGGAGCTCTGCAAGTCCTTGGAAGTTAAGACCTGCTTGTCCTCGGCCTACCATCCGCAAAGTAACGGCCAAACGGAAAGGACGAACCAGACCCTCGAGCAGTACCTTAGGTGTTTTTGTTCCGCCTCTCAGGATGATTGGTCGTCCCTTTTGCCCTCCGCTGAGTTTGCATATAATAACTCTGTCCATGCTACCACCCTTCTGGGCCAATTTCGGTTTTCACCCGGCCTTCCTTCCGGATCCTCTCCCGGAGATACCCGTCCCAGCTGCCCAGGAACACATAACGGCCATTCAGTCCAACTTTCTGAAACTTCAAAAAATGATGCAACAGGCCCACGAGGACTATAAAAGGTTCTACGACAAAGGAAGAAAGGATTGTCCTTCTTTTGAAATTGGGGAGGAGGTTTGGCTCTCTGCTGCTAACCTAAAACTGCCAGTCCCTTCTCGGAAGTTGGGTCCGAGATTCATTGGTCCTTTCAGGATCAAACGAAGGATCAATGCAGTGACCTTTGAACTTTCTCTACCCAACTCCTATAGAATCCACCCGGTCTTCCATGCCTCTCTCCTAAAACCCATCATCCCTGATCCCTTCCAAGGAAGGGCGGATCTTCCACCACCACCAATGGAGGTGGAGGGAGAAGAGGTCGAGTCCATCCTGAGCTGTAGGAAAAAGGGGAGGCAGCTCCAATACTTGATCAAATGGAGGGGCTACCCTCCGGAAGACAATTCCTGGGAACCTTCAAGGAATCTGCATGCCCCTCGGCTGATTCGTGCCTTCCACCAAGAACATCCGGAGTTGATGACCAGTTTAGGCTCCGGAATCCGCCCCCTCGGGGGGGGCACTGTTAGGGTCTCAGCTCCGCGGACCCCCGTACAGCGCCCCTGCGCGGTAGATTGATCTCCCAGCGATTGCCTGGGCACTTCAAACGTGTGCGCATGCGCGCGCAAGGTGCGGCGTCCAGGCGCGTGCACAGGCGCGTGCACGGCCGTGTGACCACTCGGGACCAATCACAGCTATGACCGCCCTATTTAAACCAGCCCCTGTCTGAAGACAGGTTGCTGGTTTATCTTCAGCTTGTAACCTGTTTCCTGGAAACCTTCCCATTGGAATTCCTCCCGACTCAGCTCCCACCTGGAACTTTGACCTCGGCTTGTCTCAACATTCTGTTGAACTCTCCTGACCTGACCTTTTGGCTTGTGACCCCGGACTTGTTGTTTTCTCCTGCCCTTGGACTTTGGCTTGTGACCCGGATCCGCTGCTGTCTCCGTCCCTTGAACCTCGGCCTGCACCTTGGACTCACCTTACCTGCTTCCTGAACCAGATCCGTGCCTGCATCCCTAACCTATCACCGCTTGTTTCCTGTTTCCGGCTGCAGCCACCTGAAGCTACTGTCATCTGCTACTACCACCTTCAAGCACCGCTTCTCTGCTGGCACCGGTACCGCCTCGTGCTTCTGTCTCCTGTATCAACCTCAGGGGGCGGGCGCGCTTGGTCGTAAAGGTGAGCCACCCTCTGCATTTCGGTCTCGGTAAGTACTTGGTTTCTGACACACTCACTACAACACTGATACTGCCTGTGACCATTATCCACGCTGCCAGCTAAATCAAGATGCAGAACACAGAGAACAACACTCTGACAGTTAACCCTCAATGCTCCTATAAGGAGGAAGACACATACAGCTTGCCAAGAACCAGGTCTAGATGCACAACACTGTCTAAAGCGTCCAGTCAAACAAATCTGACTTCAGCTAGCGCCGATTCAGCAAGATCTAAGCGTACTAGTTCTAGACATTCAAGCATCACCAGTCTGTCATTGGCTAGCGACAAAGCGACTAAGGCAAGAGCAAAAGCAGAGGCAGCTTGTGCCATGGCTTCTTATGTGTAGCAGGAAGCTGAATTGATGAGAGAACAAGCAAAAGGTGAATCTGAAGCACTCAAAAAGAAAGCAGAAGTGGAAGCATCTTTACACTTACTCAAACAGCAGAAAAATGCTGCAGCAGCCTTAGCCGAGGCAGAAGTTTTCACAAGGGCTGCTGAAGCTCAGTTCGATGGCATAGAAAACTAGATGTCATCCCATAGCGCAATCCAACACACCCGTGAGTACGTACAGTCACAAGCAACCATGTACACTGACCAGCAGTCCAATGATGCACCTAGGTCTTCATTGACTCCACCAACAATAAGCAACTTTGATACTACGCAACATTGCAAGACTGAATCAGAATCTCAGTGTGGGAAGCCAAGTGGTCGCATGCTCAGAGACCAATCTGCCAACCCTCCAAGAGTGCAAACGGATGCTCGCATACACCCTCCACAAGCTGATAGAAGTCTGGATTATAGCAGAAAGACTTACAACAGACGAGAACAACCACCTAAACAAAGTGGATTCAGTCAAGCGCCTCATCAGCCTTACCAGCCGCAGCCATACCCTGAGTTTACACGCGAGAAGTATTCGCCAGACGCAGCAAGTGCTATAGAAGTGGCAAGATTCCTGATGCGCCGTGAGATAGTGGGCGCAGGTCTCATGAAATTCGATGACTGTCCAGAAAACTACTGGGCCTGGAAGTCATCTTTCCTGAGCGGTACCCAAGACTTAAATCTGACAGAGAAAGGAAAGCTTGACCAGCTCGTCAAATGGCTAGGATTAGAGTCCACTGAGCAAGCCCAAAGAATCAGATCAGTACATGTTCATGATGCAGCAGCAGGACTTGCAATGGTGTGGCAGAGACTAGAACAATGCTATGGATCACCTGAAGTGATCGAGGATGCTCTTCTGAAAAGGATATAAAACTATCCAAGAATAATAAACAAGGATTACCAAAAGCTGAGAGGTTTGGGAGACCTACTCTTAGAAATAGAAGCCGCTAAGTCTAGTGGATATCTGCCAGGTCTCTCATATCTGGATACAGCACGTGGAGTTGAGCCCATAATCGAGAAACTTCCTTACAACTTGCAAGAAAGGTGGGTAGCTCAAGCTTCAAGATACAAGAAAGATCATCGAGTTGCATTTCCACCGTTCGCCTTCTTCGCTGAATTCATAGAAGACCAAGCTGAAATACGCAATGACCCAAGCTTTGCTTTCCTGAACAAGAGAATGGCAAGCTTCCCAAAGGTAGAGCAGAAACCTCCAGGGCTTTACAAAGAACGCAGAGCAACAGTTTCTGTAAGGAAGACAGAAGTTCCGCCTGAATCTGCAGCCAATCAGGAAGACAACACAAGTTAGAAAGTTGAGGAGCCAGACAAAATATGTCCTATCCACAACAAGCCTCATCCACTAAGGAAATGTCGCAGTTTCAGAAGTAAGACATTAGAAGAGCGCAAAGCTTACCTTAAAGACAATCGCATTTGTTTCAGATGTTGCGCTTTAATTCAGCATCTTGCAAAAGACTGTACAAAAACAATACAATGCGCAGAGTGTAACAGTGACAAACACTTGTCAACACTGCACCCGGGACCACCACCATGGAAACCAAAAGTTCTGGCAACTCAAGAAGATCATGGTAGGGAGCAAGGCGAGAGTACAACGCCAGCAGTAACCTCAAAGTGCACTGAGATCTGTACAGAGCAGGGCCGCTCAAGATCATGCTCCAAGATATGCTTAGTCAAGGTGTATCCAGCAGATTTCAGAGAAAAGGCAATCAAGACACAGTTTTGGCAATCAAGGCACAGTCTTGGATGAACAGAGTAACAGATCTCTGGCAAAAACATAGTTCTTTGACCTCTTCGGTGACAAAGGAAGTCCAACTCCATACACCTTGAAGACTTGTTCTGGAGTTGTAGAGACAATAGGGAGAAGAGCAAATAACTACTAGTGTTGCTCACGAATATTCGCATTGCGAATATTCGACTCGAATATAGCATATTCGAGAAATCGCGCTATATTTCGAATTTCGCGGTGAATATTCGCAATTCCGAATATTCGCATTTTTTCAATTTGATTTTTAAAACAGATCACATCCTATCGACGTCTAAAAGCATTGCTGGTATGATTAGAGACCCTGGGCCGAGTAGCTAAGCTGAGGCGATCCTATTATGTTGCCAAATGAAAAAAAAAAAATTGCGATTTTTCGCTATTGCGAATGCGAAAATGATTGCGAATTTTCGATAACTGTGGTAGGAGAACTCTGATTGTCTCTGATGCAAAAGGGGGGGCTTTGTGTATGTGTATGTGTATGTTATGAATATTTGTATGTTTGATATTATTATTTTTTGTAAGAAGGAAAAAATTGCGCATACCTTAAAAAAGGGGAGAATACAGCAGCAACTCAAAAATGTTATACAACATAAATTAATACAAGACAGAAAATGGAGTCGCTCTACAAGAATAAAAAATATGTCTAGTGACAAGACATGTGGGCAAATTATAAAATAAGCAAGCGCAAATAACTTGTGAAATACACAGTGAAACAAATATATAAAGAAATATAGTCCCAATAATAGAAAAATAATCTTTCATAAAAATGTCTTTGATATGTGAAGTGAAAAAAAGTCCAAAGCATGCAGCATGAACGTGTTCAATCTTTAAGGTGTTTGATTGACAAACGGCTGTGACAGATGGATAGAGTAAAGAATCACCACCAATGCAAAACACTTTTTATTTTCTATTGTAAAATATCAAGAATATTCTGAGCCAATCAGAGTGCTCCTTCCGCATTTGCCGAATATTCGCAATTATTTTGTATTGTAAAATATCAAGAATATTCTGAGCCAATCAGAGTGCTCCTTCTGCATTTGCCGAATATTCGCAATTATTTTGTATTGTAAAATATCAAGAATATTCTGAGCCAATCGGAGTGCTCCTTCTGCATTTGCCGAATATTCGCAATTATTTTGTATTGTAAAATATCAAGAATATTCTGAGCCAATCAGAGTGCTCCTTCCGCATTTGCCGAATATTCGCAATTATTTTGTATTGTAAAATATCACGATATTCTGAGCCAATCAGAGTGCTCCTACAGCATTTGTCGAAATTGCGCAATAAATATCGCATTCGCATGTTGCGATATTTCGATAAAATATCACGAATATTCTGAGCCAATCAGAGCGCTCCTCCAGCATTTCTCGAAATTGCGCAATAAATATCGCATTCGCATGTTGCGATATTTCGATAAAATATCACGAATATTCTGAGCCAATCAGAGTGCTCCTACCGCAGTTATCAAAAAATCGCAATTATTTTCGCATTCGCAATAGCGAAAAATCGCAATCATTTACTTTCGATAAAATATCACGTGATGAGACACCAGACGACAGGTCAGAGATTCCCACACCTGAAGTTGCTCGTCATCATCCTCATCTGGTGCGAATAGCAGACCAAATACCGGCACTAGATCCAGATGCTGCAATCACCCTTCTACTTGGGAGAGATATTCTCAGAGTGCACAAAGTCAGAGAACAGTACAATGGGCCACACAATGCACCATTTGCACAACGCCTTGATCTCGGATGGGTCATCGTTGGAGAAGTATGTCTAGACGGACTGCACAAAGGTAAATGTCTACAGAACACATCTGTTGCAGAATGGTCGTACATCTTGTCTTTGCCCATGTACACATTAAAGAGAGATTAGATAACCCAACACATCATCGGAGTATCCAGAGGTGCATGGAAGACTTAGCCTCAACTGGAAATACAGATGAACTGGGTTGTAAGGTGTTTGAAAGAACACGAGACGACGACAAGCCAGCACCCTCGGTAGAAGATACCCTCTTCCTCGAGATCATGGACAGAGAAGTCTACAGAGACAAGTCAGGCAGCTGGGTAGCCCCTATACCCTTCCGGTCACCACGCCATCGCCTTACTGACAACAGGGTACAAGCAGAGAAACGCTTCACTTTGTTGCAGCGCACTCTACAAAGAAAGCCAAATATGAAGAAACACTTCCAAGCCTTCATGCAAAAGATTTTTGACAACGAGCAGGCAGAAAGGGCACCACCACTACAAGAAAACCAAGAACACTGGTACTTACCAATATTTGGGGTGTATCATCCTCAGAAACCAGGTCAGATACGTGTAGTATTTGACTCTAGTGCAAAGCATGAAGGCATCTCACTAAATGATGTCCTTCTCTGCGGACCTGACCTGAACAACACACTCCTTGGAGTACTTATCAGGTTCAGAAAAGAACTTGTAGCAGTAACAGCAGATGTAAAACAGATGTTCTATTGTTTCCTTGTTCGAGAAGATCACAGAGACTACTTAAAGCGGGAGTTCATCCATTTATTTAATTTTTCCTCTTTTCCCCTTAGATTCCTGCTCGTTTGGTCTAGGGGAATCGGCTATTTGTTTTAAAATATGAGCAGTACTTACCCGTTTTCGAGATGCATCTTCTCCGTCGCTTCCGGGTATGGGTCTTCGGGAGCGGGCGTTCCTTCTTGATTGACAGTCTTCCGAAAGGCTTCCGACGGTCGCATCCATCGCGTCACTCGTAGCCGAAAGAAGCCGAACGTCGGTGCGGCTCTATACTGCGCCTGCGCACCGACGTTCAGCTTCTTTCGGAAAATCGTGACGCGATGGATGCGACCGTCGGAAGCCTCTCGGAAGACTGTCAATCAAGAAGGAACGCCCATTCCCGCAGCCCATACCCGGAAGCGACGGAGAGGATGCATCTCGTAAACGGTAAGTACGGATCATATTTGAAAACAACTAGCCGATTCCCCTAGACAAAACAAGCATTAATCTAAGGGGAAAATGTGCTCTCTAAGGGTGAACCTCCGCTTTAAGGTTCCTGTGGTATGCAGACACTGACTTTAACAAAGACATCACAGAGTACAGGATGAAGGTACATGTGTTTGGAAACAGCCCTTCCCCAGCTGTAGCTATCTACAACCTGAAACAAACAGCACAGGAAGGTGAAAGACATGGTCAAGAAGCCAAACAGTTTATCATGAAGAACTTCTACGTGGACGATGGACTTGCTTCTTTCTCCAGCAACAAAGAAGCTATTAACGTCCTGAAAAGTACAAAAGAAATGTTGGCAGAATCCAACATAAGATTGAACAAAGTAGCTTCCAACAGCAACAGAGTCAGGGAAGCATTTCCAATGGAAGACTGTGCTAAAGACCTCAAAGACTTAGATCTAGGAACAGAATCACCACCCTTGCAAAGAAGTCTTGGGCTTAGTTGGGACCTAAAGACTGACAGTTTCACCTTCAGGGTCTCCAGAGAAGAGAAGCCATTCACAAAAAGAGGTGTCCTATCTACAGTCAACAGTCTTTATGACCCCCTGGGATTCGCAGCACCCATCATCATGCAAGGCAAAGCTCTTTTGAGACAGATCACTACTGAGCAGGAACAAATTGACTGGGACGTACTTCTTCCTGAAGAGAAGCAAATGCAGTGGAAGTTGTGGAAAGACTCATTGTTAGAGCTTGAACAACTCAACATTCCAAGACCTTGTACTTGTTTCCTTGTCTGCTACAAAGAGAAGGGAATTATGCGTATTCTCTGACGCTTCCACTATGGCTATCGCAGCTGTGACTTACCTTAGGGTAATAGACACTGAGGCACAAAGCCATGTTGGGTTCATCATGGGAAAATCTAAACTAGCTTCCAGACCGGCTCACACTGTCCCATGTCTAAAACTGTGTGCTGCTGTCTTAGTGGTAGAGATGGCAGACATGATTACGACTGAACTGGACATTGAGATCCATGCAGTGAACTTTTATACTGACAGAAAGATTGTGTTAGGATATATTCACAACTAGGGATGCACCGATATATCGGTGCCGAAACATATCGGCCGAAAACAGCTGTTTTGGGCACATGCCGAAACAGCTTTAAAACTGCCGATATGACTAGTGGCTGCAGAGCGGTAAAACACACTGTGCCTGTCTTCACACACTGCTCGCATACAGCCCCGCCTGCTCCTAACCCCACGCTATGATAAACAGAAAGCTGTTCTAATGCTGAGATGTGCTCTGTCTATCATAGCGTGGGGTTAGGAGGAGGCGGGGCTGTATGCTAGAAGCGTGTGGAAACAGTTTCAGCATACGGGCGACGGTGAGCTGCTTTTCCTTCTAGCAGCCTTCTGTCCACCCCCCCTCCTCCCCCACATACCTCTGTCCTGCTGGCTATATCTTCGGGACTCTGTCCCCCCCCTCCTCCTCCCTCCGGCTGGCTATATGTTCGGGACTCTGTCCCCCCTCCTCCTTCCCCCGCTGCCTAGCCTGGCTTCTGTGTCCTGTCCCTGATGCCAATCCACTCCTGAGGTGACAGGGTTAATAAAGAGAACCTGTCACCTCCAATTGTGTAAAAAAAAAAAAGTTTCAGCATACAGGCTGAATGGCTTTGGCAGTTTAAGGAGGGGGGGGGGGGGCAGATGTCCACAATGATGCAAGGGGTGAGCAACTAAAAAGCAAAGAATGGATGCAAATGTGGAGTTCACTCTGAGTCCATATAAAATGATACAAGGGCCAGCCAACATTGTTACTTGGAAATCCTGAAGAAATTACAGTAATCTGTTCGGAGGAACCTGAATAATAATTCAATGAATAAAATAAATAATTAAAGAATAAGAAAAATAATATTAAAAATAAGAAAATTATACAAAAAAAAAAGTAAAATGACAAGCTTACAAAAAAAGTGATACAGTAATAAAAAAGAAAAAAAAAAGAAACAAAAGGCAGGCAATTGGGGGCACAGTGAGTGTATGTTTTAACATACAATTATAAAAAAAAAGGGTCATTTTCGGTTTCGGTTTCGGTTTCGGCCTGACATTTTTTTTTATTTCGGTTTCGTTTCGGTTCTGAAATTTCCATTTCGGTGCATCTCTATTCACAACGCTTCAAAAAGATTTTACACATACGTGGCTAACAGAGTGACACGGATCAGAAAGTCTACAAGTCCAGATCAGTGGCATCACATCAGCACGGACAAGAACCCAGCTGATCATGGGACAAGATTGGTGTCAGCCGCTGTACTCAAGCAAACTAACTGGTTCGTAGGTCCATTGTTTCTTGGTAAGCCAGAAACCAAAGAGACTACTCAGGTAGAGACCTTTCAGCTCATAGAACCAGATCAAGACAAAGAGGTAAGACCTCAAGTTGCAGTTTGCAAGACTTTAGTTACAAGAGACAGTCTGGGCACCCATAGATTTGAAAGGATTTCCAGTTGGAAGTCGCTGACCCGTGCAATCGGAAAACTTATCTGTCTAGCCAGATACTCCTGCAGAGCTACTAATAGTGATCAGCGTAGCAACGACCATCTTGAACAAGCCAAGGTCGTGATCATCAAATGCGTCCAGCAGGAAGTCTCAAAGGAAGAAATTCAAAGCCTTCTGAAAAAGGAAGAGATTTCTCGACACAGTTCGCTCAAGAAGTTGAACCCTATCCTCGACGAAGACGGAGTACTAGGAATTGGAGGTTGTTTGTCGGCAGCGTATATGACTATCCAAGTGAGACATCCCTTCATCATACCTAAGAATCATCACATCGCTCTTCTTCTGGTAAGACACTATCACAAGCAAGTTTCACATCAAGGAAGACACTTCACTGAAGGAGCAGTACGGTCAGCATGGTTGTGGATCATAGGAGGTAAGAGACTAGTCTCCAGCATGATCAGCAAATGCGTTACCTGTAAGAGGATTAGAGGGAAACTTGAGGTTCAGAAGATGTCAAACTTACCTGCAGACAGACTTGCTTCAGATCCTCCGTTCACTCACGTAGGTCTAGACGTTTTTGGACCATGGAACATCTCTTCTCGCAAGACCAGAGGAGGCAGTGCCGAAAGTAAACGTTGGGCTGTTCTGTTCTCTTGCCTGAGTACTAGAGCAGTTCATATTGAAGTGATTGAATCTTTATCCAGATCAAGTTTCATCAATCCCTTGAGAAGATTCTTCTCTATCAGAGGACCAACAAAATTGATTCGTTCAGACCGCGGCACAAACTTTATTGGGGCCTGCAAGGAGTTGAAGATCATCTCTACAGACTCTGAAACGGGTTCCTATCTTCAAGATCAAGGATGCACTTGGACTTTTAATCCTCCACACGCATTGCATATGGGAGGAGCCTGGGGGAGGATGATTGGAGTAGCTCGTCGCATTTTGGATGCCATGCTCCTGAAGGTTGGGTCTACTCGCCTCACACATGAAGCTTTGACTACACTAATGGCTGAAGTCGTGGCCATTATGAACGCCAGACCTTTGGTTCCAGTGTCTACATATCCAGAGATGCCGTCAGTCTTGACACCCGCAATGCTGCTGACCCAGAAGGTGGAACCAGTGACAGCTCCCAAAGGAGACTTTGACCTCAAGGACCAAACAATGGAGACAAGTTCAAAGCCTTGCGGACATTTTCTGGAAGAGGTGGAGACAGGAATACCTGGTGACACTCCAGCCACGCAAGAAATGGCAAGATGACAAACCCAATTTACAAGTTGGAGACATTGTCTTATTAAAAGACACTCAGGTCCACAGGAACGAATGGCCTATTGGACTCATTGTGGGGACTGATCCTAGTCGTGATGCTAGAGTTAGAAAAGTAGAAGTTAGAATTGTTAGACAGGGCATTCCCAAGGTGTATGCTAGGCCAATTTCTGAAGTAGTTTTACTCCTGTCCAAGGGTTAGTGGCATAATAAAAGGTATGCCAGGTGGGGAGTGTGCTGCCTTCGCAATGTATATTACATGCTTGGCACTCAGCAGTGTCTGTTTCTTTAAGACCCTCCATTTTCTTGAAGCCTAGAGGCGGGTCTTCTTTGTACTGTCTAGGGCTAGTTGAGACATATCCTGTTCATTCCAGCTGTAACTACTGTAGTGACCAGATCCACAGGACATCCTAAAGCTAATACAGACTGCAAACCTGACGAACACCAAAGCCTGTGAGTAAAGGGGTTTTGCTAGTTACGCTTGTGTAGAGGGATGCTAGACATTGCAGATAGATAATGTGTGTTTCTGTGTGTAGTAAACAAGCACATGTTAGTTAGGCCCTATCTTTTGTATTAGCTATGTATAATGTATGTTGCTTGAATAGCCATGCTTACATTTGTCTTTTTATGTTTGTTTCACAGTTATATCACACACATACGAACACATATCATACACTTTCTTGTTCATTATATCTCAGTAAAGATTGCATCAGTTCAGCAAACCAGCGCTTCTTTCATTGAGATTTGGTTTATACTTGATGTGAAGCTGTGTACCAAAAGCAACACACAGCCAAGACATTACAGCCGCGATTCTGTCTAGAAAAGATAAATGAAACAAGCTCCAGACTTTAAGGGTTTGACAAACTCTGTTTTCCAAAGTGGGATAGTTATATTGAAATAATGTGTGGTATTTATCAGAGAGAGAAATTCCTAAGTATGGGATTGTGGTGAGAGACCATGTGAATGAAAAATTGTATATGCTTTTTAATCACAGAAGTGTGAATGCTCAGTACTTCAGCACTTTGTTTGGATTTGTCTTTTAAATATCTAGTTATAGAACTTGATGGCTGTGATTCCACATTCCCTACTCCCCAGACACGCACTGACATCCTCCAAGTTTAGTTGTCACACTCCAGCAGCTGCACAAAATGTTTTGCGGCATGCTGCCTTGTTGTGGCGGGAGTGTGCGTAAAAGCCTGATCCACACACAGGAACTGGAAGAAATTAGAACAAAAGTGTGTTCACATTACCACATGAGCCTGTCCGCCTCTTTATTCCCCAGTCTGCTGTTCCACACTAGGATACATGCCAAGTTCAATGGCCTAAAATAATGACTGGGAGAAGTGGGAGGCAAAGCTCATCACCAAGCAGGCTGCCTTATAATTACTGGGACAATGCAAGGATGAGGGCATCATGCTAAGGCTTCTGTCTCCTGCTCCCTTTCTGTCTTTCACTACCAAACTTTCTCCACCTACACAATCTGTTTCTAAACAGAACAAATATACTCTATTGTTTCATAGGAAAAGAAAAAAACATACAGGGCCAGATTCAGAAAGATCAGCGGATCTTTCTGCTGGCGTAACGTATCTCCGATACGTTACGCCGCTGTAACTTTGGGCGCAAGTTCTGTATTCAGAAAGAACTTGCGCCCTTAGTTACGGCGAGGTAACGTATGTGTTTTGCGGCGTAAGGCCGCCTAATTCAAATGGGGATGTTGGGGGCGTGTTTTATTTAAATTGTACTTGCCCCCGCGTTTTTGACGTATTTTTTGAATGGCACATGCGCCGTTCGTAAAATATCCCAGTGTGCATTGCTCCAAATTACGCCGCAAGGACGTATTGGATTCGACGTTAATGTAAATGACGTAAAGCCGTATTAGCGAACGACTTACGCAAACAACGTAAAAATTTCAAAACTTGGTGCGGGAACGACGGCCATACTTAACATTAGCTACGCCTCATATAGCAGGGGTAACTATACGCCGAAAAAAGCCGAACGTAAACGACGTAAAAAAATGCCCCCGCGGGACGTACATTTCTGAATCGCCGTATCTACCTAATTAGCATATTCCTCACGTAAACATACGGAAGCGCCACCTAGCGGCCAGCCTGAAAATGCAGCCTAAGATACGTCGGATCTTAGGGAAATCTATGCGTAACTGATTCTCTGAATCAGGCGCATAGATACGACCTCCCGCACTCAGAGATACGACGGCATATCAGGAGATACGCCGTCGTATCTTGTCTCTGAATCTGGCCCACAATGTTCTATTATAGTGATTGTTATATGTGGGATAAGTAAAAACCTTCTGTGATAGCTACTATGCAGAATACCCAATATTAAAACTTCAAAATGTCAAGAATATATATGTAAAGTGCAAAAAAGCATTCCGTTAATATAATAATTGTGAGGATGGTGCTTAAAAGAGAAGTACGGTCAAAATATTTTTGGCCATATTTCTCTTATGGATCACAGGAGTGCACATACTTGCTGTCCTGTGACCCAGAGTCAGCTGACAGTGGTCTATTGCCCTCTGTCAGCTGATGTGGTAGAGCTGCTCCAGGCTCGGAAAGGATCCTGACAATATTGTCAGCATCCACCAGTGGGAAGGGCCACTCTCCCTGCACATGGGTATACCTTACGTGCAAACCCAGGCTATGGGTTCGGGTTCAGTCCCGGTTGCTGTAGGGATTTAACTGCTGGGGAGGGAGCCAGAACACTTACCCCCTCGTTACCAGAGGACCCATCACCTACACCAGGTGCCATGCTTCTTGACCAGCTTCAATATACCTTGTACTAGTTATTGGTTACCCATAGCAAATGCAAGACTCCTTCTGCTGCCCAGGCATGCCTCAGAAAGCTAGTAATCAACGATAGGTGTTTTCCCAAAGCTTAGCAGATCCCCGGCAGGCGCAGCAAGTCCTCTCAGTGCCCCATGTCAGTTGTAGCATCCTCTTGCACAGGCAGAAACTGAGGTGCAGAATATTAACACCTTCCCCAGCCTGGGTCAGCCACTGCCTAACTAATAAAGTATAGGCAACATGCCTATACTTGCCCTCCCCTTTTCCTCCAGGCAATGACTATCCCCCCTAACAAATACCAACAACAGGAACACTACCAATGCAAAGTATATAAAATAGTACAACAGGAACCAGTTAAACATGGGGGGCCAGATTCACAAAGGACTTATGCCGACGTATCTCGAGATGCGCGGCGTAATTGAAATTTGCGCCGTGCGTATTTTTGCGCCTGATCCTCAAAACGAAATACGCCTGAAAACTAGTTTTTTCCGTCCTACCTAAAACAATTACACCGGCGCTTCTTCGAGCGCAAAATACGCTAGACACACCATTGTTTTGCTAGGCAAAGATGCAAATGAGGGAGATAAGTCGATCCACAAAATTAAGTGCCCTGTGCGCATCTGTTAGTTTCCCGGAGTAATTTTACACTTTATAAAAGGTGCCTTAACTTTGCTCCAGCCGTGTAAAGGTCAGCTAAAGCAACACCATTAAGGAAGAGCTGAGCACACACACTTTCCGGACTACAATCTGTCTGCCAACATGCCAGGGGCATCCATGCTCATAACTATACTAGTGACTTTAGAGGCGCAAAGAAGGAGGAGGGGACAGAGGAGGAGGGCACAGGAGAGGGTATACTGCAGACGCCTAGATGTCTTTGGCATAACTGCTTCTGAGGTGTATCGCACCTTCAGATTCAGCCGTGAAGCCATCCTGGAAATAACCACAATCCTGCAGGATGATCTCACCAGCCCCACACACCGCTCACATGCAGTGCAGCCACTGATCAAGGTACTAGCAGCACTGCATTTCCTGGCCAGTGGCTCTTTTCAGCACACAAGTGGAGGTGTGGCTGGGATGTCACAATCCTCCATTAGCAGATGTGTGTAGTGTTGAGCAGAATACGCCATATTCGATTTCGCGATATATCACGAATATATAGCCGAATATTCGAGAAATATTCGCTAAATTCGAATATTCGTGATATTTTATCGAAATGAAATTTTTGCGAAATTTCGCTATTGCGAATGCGAAAATAATTGCGAAATTTCGACAAATGCGGAAGGAGCACTCTGATTGGCTCAGAATATTCGTGATATTTTACAATACAAAATAATTGCGAATATTCGGCAAATGCGGAAGGAGCACTCTGATTGGCTCAGAATATTCGTGATATTTTACAATACAAAATAATTGCGAATATTCGGCAAATGCGGAAGGAGCACTCTGATTGGCTCAGAATATTCGTGATATTTTGCACTCTGGCTCAGAATATTCGTGATATTGCATCGAAATTTCGCAAAATGCGAATGCGATATTGATGGCGGAATTTCGACAACTGCTGGCTCTGATGCAAAAGAAGGGCGGAGAAAATAATCGCGCGATATTCCTATTGCCGAATAATCGCAATGCGAATTTTCGACAATATAAAATGATGGTTTCAGCTACTCGGCCCAAGGTCTCTAATCATACCAGCAATGCTTTTAGACGTCGATGGAGATCTCTAGGATGTGATCTGTTATAAAAATAAAATTGAAAAAATCCGAATATTCGGAATAGCGAATATTCGCCGGGAAATTCGAAATATTCGCGAATACTCGAATATGCCATATTTGAGCCGAATATTCGCAATGCAAATATTCGTGAGCAACACTAGATGTGTGCACCAGGTTGTCACTGCAATCCTGAGACACATGGCCAACCAAATCATCAAACCCTCCCAGGAGGTCCAGCAAATGAACACAATGACTGATTTTTACAAAATTGCCAGATTCCCACGCACCATCGGGGCCATTAATAGCACACATGTGGCACTACAGCCCCCCCCCCCTGTGAGACAGAGCACATGTACCGCAATCGGAAGCATTGGCATTCAATCAATGTACAGGTGATAGTGGATGCCCAATACCTCATATGGCATGTCTGTGCCAAACACAGGGTCCAGCCATGACAGCTACATATTCCATCACAGCAACATCTCCAGAGAATTTGAACAGAACATGTATGGGGACAGCTGGCTGGTTGGTGAGTGACATGGGTGTCAGGTATGACTGTCCCCCCCCCCCATGATGCAGACATCACGAGGGGCACATGCATGACTAACATCCTCCTGTCTTTTCCCTTCCAGGTGACTCTGCATATGCACTGGGACCCCATCTCATGACTCCATTCCGGAACCCCCAAACCCCAGGAGAGGAAAGATACAATGCTGCACACATACGTACCCATGGACTGGTGGAACGCACATTTGGCCTTCTGAAGTCCCATTTCCGATGCCTGGATAAGTCTGGGGGTACCCTGTTGTATTCCCCAAACTTTGTGTGCCAGATCATCGGTGCATGTTGCATGCTGCACAACTTCGCAGTGAGAAGGGGCCTGGAGATTGACATACGTGATGACCTGACCCCCGAACCAGACAGTCCCCCCCCCCCAACCAACTCTACCCGGTCTGCTGAGGGCACAGCAGCCAGGAGACGCCTCGCAGAAGATTGCACAGTAAACACACACAATAAACATGGCACAATGAGAATGCATGAATGCACACCCACTGTGGTCCCTAGCACAGACACATCACATGCACATCTAATTGGATTAGACCCAAGACAACCACATGGTATTAGGGAGCAGTAACGCCACGCCACAGCTCCAATTATGTCACTGTGCATTCATACACCTTTCACACGGACCTGGGATCACTTCTCCCTGGTCCTGGGGATCCCTAATCCACCAAAACTGAGGGTGACGCCCTTTTTCACCAGGAATGTCACCCCCACATTCATACATCATTCACACACAAAAAACAAATCAGAATCACCAAAAAATTACAGAAAAAAAAAAGTACACCCAGAAACTCAATGGCGGCGGCGTGAGCTACGCCTGGGCCGGCCACGGGCCCTCAGGGGAGCCTCATGGGGGGGAGGCAGGGGAAGGAGGATCCTCATGGGGGGGAGGCAGGGGAAGGAGGATCCTCATGGGGGGGGAGGCAGGGGAAGGAGGATCCTCCCCGGGTGGCTGCCCACCTGCTGGCCTGCCCTTCAAGGCCATGGCGATCCTGGTCAGGCCCAGAGTGAGGGCTGCCGTATTAGCCTAGAGAGCCTGGGTGTTGTCCTGGACAGCCTGGGTTAGGGCAGTCACCTCAAGGGCCACGCCTTTTGTGGCGGCCTGCAGCTCACTGAAACAGTTGATGAATGCAACAGTATTTGTGCCCACGTCACTGACAGACTCCTTGATGGAGGCCAGGCTCTCCTCCATCAGGGCCAAAGTCTGGGTGACCTGACCCAGATGGCGGGTCTGAAGGGCCTGGTCCCTCTGCAGATTTGCAGGCAGGAACTCGGCCACCCCCTGGTCTTCTGGGTGGCCTTCCTGCCTGCAGTTGAGGCTTGTGGCCTGGGAGGAGGGGAGCCCCCTCGGGGGGCAGCCCTGTTGGGGGAGGAGTGAGAGGGGCTACCCCTGATAGTGACCTGACTGCCTCCAGCTGAGGCTTGTGGCCTGGGAGCAGGGGATCCCCCTGGGGGGCAGCCCTGTTGGGGGAGGAGTGGGAGGACTGCTGTCAGCCACAAGGGAATCCTCATCCCAACACAGCATCACTTCTCTGGCAATGTCCATCTGATCATCCACAACATCCCCCCCCCTCATCCTCCTCCCCCTGAACCTACTCCTGAGGTGAGGTGTGGCCACTCCCCTGCCCTGGGGACTCCAGACGTTCTTGGGGCTCCTCAGCAGCCTGTTGTCCTGGGGGTGGTGCAGCCTGGCCTGATGGCCCAGCAACCTCCTGGCCTGATGGCCCAGCAACCTCCTGGCCATCTGTGGAGGACACAAAACATACACAGGTTGGAGGACCACACACTTGGCACATATTCCCTTCCCCCACCCACACATGCTACTCACCAGATGGAAATCCAAAAAAACTTACCTGTCCTCACAGGATCATCAGATTGAAAGCCAGGCAGGCCCACCACGTGCTGACTGTGGAAGCACCGGGCAACCGCAAGTTCCTCCTCAGTCCACCTTACGGTGCAAGGTGGACCTCCTCCAGTGCCCCTGGCATGGGCTGCTTGCTTGGCCATCTTCTCCCGGACCAGGCTCCTAAGATCGTTGATGTTCTTCTGAATCCTACTGGGGGTCCTTGTCTCCCCCCCTCCGCATTGATCCGATCAGTAATCTCTCGGATTATTGCCCTCTTCCTGGCCGGGGGGACGTCCCGGCTGTCAGGGCCATGCAAAAATCTCCCAAATTGGGTGATCGCCCTGGCCAGCAAGTGCTTCTCTCGCACCGAGAAGTTTAATTTTCTTCTCTTCGGTGCCATCTCACAACACAGCACTCAGCAACAAACAGACACTAAATTCAAACAGAACAAACAAACACAGAAACACAGAACAAACAGCCAAAAAGACACAGAACAGACAGCCAAAAAGACACAGAACAGACAGCCAAAAAGACACAGAACAGACAGCCAAAAAGACACAGAACAGACACACACACAAATCAGACAGCAAAAAAACAAAAACACAAGCAGACAGCTAATACAAATTCAAACAAAAAACACAGAAGAATCAGACACAAAAAACACTCCGAAAATACACACACCTACTACAACCTCCTACTACAATAAATCTTTAATATAACACTACACTCACCAACAAACAGCCACAGGCAACAGAGCAAAAGACACTTGCTTTAGGAAGGGAAACACAGGGATGTACTTTTGCAAGGGAAGTGTGTTTGTCTGGGGCTATTTAAGCACAGGGCGATTCTCAAACTAAGTATGCTTGGCCTTTTTCCTATCTCACTGATTGCGCCGAGCCGAGTTCTGCACATGCCCAGTGAGGTGCAGATTCGTGCGCGCATGCGCAGTACGGCCGGCCCTTCATTTGCATGGGGTCACGGCTCATTTCAATGGAGCACGCCCACTTCCTTCCCACTTGCAATAACCCCACCTTACGCCTCTGTATTTACGTCGCGCTGGCGCAAATGCGCTGTGGATACGGCACTTACGTCACAAAATTAAGGCGCCCTAACTTAAATGATATACGTTTGGAGTAACTTAATTTGCGCCGCTCTACGTGAATCTGGCTCGGGGTCTTTTACACATTAAATACAGGGACCAGGAAGCCTACGCTTTCTCCCATAACAGCGTCGATCCCCTTTATTTGATGGATTACCGGGTACAAATATAAAAGCTTGACTGCTGAGACACTAATGCCGCGTACACACGGTCGTTTTTTGTCTTATAAAAAAACTTTGTTTTTTTCCATGAAAAAAAACGACGTTTTTCAAACTTCATTTTAAAAAACGACGTTGCCTACACACCATCGTTTTTTCAAAATGCTCTAGCAAAGCGCGATTACGTTCAGCACGTACGGCGGCACTCTGTTCCATTCAAGCTCACATCATAACTTGCTTCTGAGCATGAGCGGGTTTAAAAACATTGTTTTAAACGTCGTTTTAGCCCACACACGATCATTTTTTATGACACAAAAAACGACGTTTTGAAAAACGACATAAAAAGTTGAAGCATGTTCAAATTTTTTTTTGGGCGTTTTTCAGAAGACATAAAACAACGTTTTCCACACACGCAGTCACTTTAAATGACGTTTTTAAAAATGTCGTTTTTTTGCATCACAAAAAACGACCGTGTGTACGCGGCATTAGGCTTAACTTAAAGGGTCACTAAAGGAATTTTTTTTTTAGCTAAATATCTTCCTTTACCTTACTGCAGTCCTGGTTTCATGTCCTCATTGTTCGTTTTTGCTCTGATGTTGCTGTAATTCTGCTCTGTTCTGGACACTTCCTGGTTGTCTGTTTCCTTTGGACCACAGTACTGGGAGCTTCTAGTTTTGTTTTCAAACCCTCACTTCTCTATGGCTCTATAGAGCACAGAAGCAGCATAACATGCAAAAACGAAACTGAAACTAAAGGTACATTATATGATTGTTTTTTTATCTATTTTTAATCGTTTTTAAAAGGAATCAGTTAACTATTATGTCTCTATACCCTGTAAACAGTAATTTAACTGCTTTAACTCCCACTTAATTAAACCATAACAAACCTTGCCCCTAGGGATGAGCCGAACACCCCCCGGTTTGGTTTGCATCAGAACCTTCGAAAGGACCAAACGTTTGCGCAAACTTTAGAACCCCATTGAAGTCTATGGGACTCGAACGTTTGAAATCAAAATTGCACATTTTAAAGGCTAATAAGCAAGTTATTGTGCTAAAACGGGTCTGGGGACCCGGGTCTTGCCCCAGGGGACATGTATCAATGCAACAAAAAAAAAAGTTAAAAAAAAACTAACGTTTTTTTCAGGAGCAGTGATTTTAATGACGCTTAAAGTGAAAATTGTTATTTATTTTTAATTCCTTTAACTGCTTGCCGACTGCCCACCGTCATATTACGGCGGCAAGTCGGCTCCCCTGCGCGAGAGCCCGTAGCTCTACGTCGGCTCTCGCGCTGGCCACTAGGCCCACTAGGCTCTCGTGCAGGCCGACTCCTGTGCGCGTGCCCGGCGGGCGCGATCGCCGTCGGGCACCCGCGATTGCTCGTTACAGAGCGGGGACCGGGAGCTGTGTGTGTAAACACACAGCTCCCGGTCAGGGGCGTCGGGAGGGCGGGGCTTGGCGGGCTGGAGACCCGAATGGGATCCCGAAAAGCCCCGAGTCTCGGCCATTTACTTTAATATTACTAACCCCTGAATCTGCAAATCAGCGCGGCAGGTCTCTCCTTTACACTATCGCATCGAATCACTCCCCCTTCCTCCCCCTCCCCTACCTTAGTCACACAAGCCTGAAAGCACTGCAGGTCCGTGCAGGGGAGGGGGGCTGCCTGTCTTCCCTGTCATCCAATCAGGCAGGGCTGTCCCTCCACGTTCTCCAATGCCTCCCGAGTAAGCTGGAGTTGGTGGGCAGAGATGGTTGGTGTGGCTGCCTCCTCCCAAAGGCTCGTTCATTGGCTGATCCTGGAGGAGAAGGAGGAGAGCACACAGGAGCCACGAGTGTTTGTATCTGCAGCTACACAGTCCTGCTGCCATCAAGGTCTCAATGTTTCCCACCTTCCAGCTTGTACAGATAAGTTGATCACGAGGTGAGGAGTTTCTGCCTTCACAGTCACACAGACTGTGTGTGAAGTGAGGTACTGTCGGTAGTAGGGTGCCCACGTGTCCCGGATTGCCCGGGACTGTCCCTTAATTGGCATCTGTGTCCCTGTTCCCGGATGCCTTCATTGCGGGACAATACAATGTCCCGGAATGAAGCACTGGGTAAAGTCATGATGAATTCGGCAGAGTCTGAGCCGCAGTAGCGCTGTCTGCGGCATGCAGAACCACCTCCACCTGACTTTCATTGTGCTCACTGGTTGCTACAGCCGCTTGGCGTGTAGCAACCAGTGACATCACGGCTGCAGTGCACCTCCTCTGTTCAGAACTGAAAGCGCGGGAGGATTTCACTTCCTCCTCCGCGCTTCTGCTC